>NW_010108433.1:111107-128734 GCF_000699245.1 Pterocles gutturalis | reverse complement strand
CCCTGAGCCAAGGGCTAACCCACCACGACTTCGTACTTACTGTGATGGGCAAAAGGAAACTTGACTCTGGATCCATTGGTAATGTCAGCGTTAAAATGAAGGACAGCTAAGGAGCATGCCTTTACTTGTTTGTTTCCGCCCCCCAGCAAATTGTAGTGACTGGAATATTTACTAAATTGAAAGTGGCATATGCCCTTTCATCCGAAGTAAAAGCTCAACATTTTCTTTTTCAATATGGCATTATAACAATGAATTCTTCATACATCAAAGTATTGGATTAACCCATTTGGCATTTCACATTGTGACAATTAATGGCTTCCATTTGGTTCCTCATTTTAAGCTCATATCTTTTCAGAAGTACTGACCTGTTTCGTACCAAGGAATGAAGCTAGTCATCCATCTTGTTATAATGAAACCAATTTTTATGTTCATGTATGGCAATTTCTTAACAAACTTCAGAGGTTCTGGACTGAGAATTTCTAGAGGCAAGGTTAATTTTTCTCATCATTTTTTCATGTCCTTATTCTCATGGCCTTACATTAATGTGTTGAAAGAATATGATAAATGACTATTTCTCCTAAGTGTATTGGTTCTTTGAAAGTGTTTTGAATTTGGTTCTTATCCCTTTGTAAAGTTTTATTCTGTAAAGATGAGCCACTTGTATTCTTCAGACATCAGGTTTTTTTCTACAAGCTCAGTCTCTCAGTTTTTTTAGTTCAAGGGATTCTTGAGGGTGATTGCTGTTTGCAGTGTTGTATTGATTTGCAGATATCTATGGTTCCCTTTCAGAGGAGAAGGTGAACTGAAAGTTTTAACATGTATTTGAGTTTGCCAGTAGATCAAATCCTACTCTAACATACCTCTGGAAATTGCCTCAAATCCATAGTTAGTTTGTCCCATAGTTGAATATTTTTTCCTGGCATTCAATAAACTTGCTGCATATTTCTATTGTGATGAGAGTGTAGAATTAGAGAACAGAATTTCTATGAGCATGCACTCTTTAGATCTATATTGAAAAAAAGGAAAATATTGATTTACCTACAGACTTCTTCCATGTGATTAACTGTGATGTAAGTGTGCTTTTGAAGAGCCTTTATAAGTATGGATTTTGTTTAGCAGTCACTTGTATCTGCTAAGGTATTTTAAATTGTTAAATATTTCTATATAATAGTTGAGAGTGGCTGGATTTCTTTACCTTTTCAGCTTTTTTTTTGAGTGTAACAAAAAAAAAGTCTATCCAGATGGATATCTTTGCTTTGTGTAAAACAGCTGCCCCTATTGTGTGCATTGGAACCGAGTACTACCCTTTAAATCCATTATTAATTCTGTTTTTGGTCAGCATTTGTTCTGGAGGTGGCCTTAACAAAATGACCAGGAAAGCTGCTTAATAGGGAAGATCAAGCCCAGTCAGAGTGTCACATTCTCTGAATTGGAAGTCATACAGAATAGAAGCTTTAAGCAAGCAAAAAGAGAAAGAGAAAGCTTTAGCCTTAGTGGAGAAATTAAAAACTGAATAAACAAAATCTCTCTCGTCCCCTGTGTTCCCCAACAAAACGTAATTCGCTGCCTTCTGGATTTTTCATTGCTGCAGAAGGGCTTCGTCTGCTCCAGCCAGAGACACTTTTTGCACTGTGAAGCTTTGTAGATGTTGCTCTCTGCCTGTCTCTCTCTTTGACTTTGTTTTTCAGTTCTTGATAATTTCTGACTGACTGTGGTCTGAGCTGTCTGCTCATGGTGCAAAGAGCACTTGTAACATACTGAATGTGACTGTGAGAAGGAGAAAGGAGAAACCGGCCTTGGCTTGCCTGGTGGTGCAAGGCCAAAACAACACGTGAATCAGAAATTGCGCGGTATTAGGCTTTTCAGAGTATTTGGAAGAAGAAGAAAGGCAGGAGGGTTCCTGGGCAGTCCTACCCCTTGACCCCAATAAAAGGCCATGAGTGTTCGTCAGCATTTTAGTTGTTCATTTTCCCGATGCTTAGGTTACTTATTGATGGGGCTGTTTTAGATCCAAGAAATATATTGTTCGCCTGATTTATTCTCAGATGGTGCAGGGACCATTCAGAGTTCAATGATTTCTTGTAACTGCTGCCTCACAGGATGGATTGAGGTCTATTTGGGGTGATAGTTTGTCAGGTACTGCTATGCTTGCAGGAGATTATGTTGATGGGCTTTCAAGTGAAAGGGTCAGGAAAGAAAAAGAAAGGAAAAAGAGTAGGATTAGTATAATGTTTAACCTTGCCCAAAACAAAGTGAGTGGAAGAAAATACTAAATGCTTTCATTGCACCAAATGTTAGAGCTTTGAAGATATTTGGTGGAAGAACTTATTTTTTGTAAAGATTTAGTGTTAGAATCTGCCTGGAGCACAGGTTTATTTTTTTCTAGTAGCTTACTAGAGTGTAAGTTTTGAAGGGCAAAATACGTAAGCTGTTTTAATTTAAAAAAAAAAAAAAAAAGCTGTTGTCTACTGCCTCTTCAGGTCCTTTGGCACTGAATAATCAAATCAGAGACCCAAATTTAAAATACTAATTTGATATCAATGTGCAAAATTTTAATATTTTGTATATAAACTTACAGCTCAGTTCCGTTTTATTTAAATTTTAAACATTTCTCTATATCTACATTTAGTATATTAATTTGTGATCTCTTGTGAATAAAATATAGTTGAATTTTGCTTGAAAAAAGTTTACTGGGTAAAAATAAGCATAAATTTAGTGTTCTAAATATTTTTCAGGAAGTGTGTGGGTAAATTGCTCTAAAGCTTTGGAAGTAAAGATGCAAATGTGAATGAAGCTACCACTTACATATCAAGAGCTGTCCTCATTTTTGCAATATAACTTTTTAATAGCATAATATAATTATCAGTAAATGAACTGTTGATATAAACTTAAATGTGGAAACAGGGTCAGAAGAATGGTCCAAATTGCTCAGCCCTGTCAAGAAAGGAGTAAGAGAGATAAGTGTGTTGAGGACGGGATGCTCCAGTGCCTGGGTGATAAGGCTGGAATGTGAGCACCCGTCACAGAGGCAGGTTGAGCGCATGGTACAGCACTGTTTGAGATAAACAGGAGATGGGATACATGGCTTCTTTTGATCAAGGGAAATGTTTTGATCATTGTATAAGAGGAGAATAAAAAAAGAAAAAAATGGTGTATTTGACTTGCGTAGTGGTTTTCTGCTACACTGTTGCCCTGTATAGCCTGACATTGTGAACCATGCCTTGTGAACATGGTGGCCTGAGCCCGTGGTCACTCCTTATGATATAAAACGAGCACAGGGGTCTTGTGGTACTGCTTCTGATGTCTCCGTCAGCTCCTTTTCCATCCTTTTAAATTTAACTCACTCCTTCAGTTAAATTCCATCATTTTCCAGTCTCTCATCCCATTTTACAGCCTTAAGCCCAGCTCTTGCTTTTGGCCTTTGCTTTTTACTTTGTCTTAGTTCTGTTTTGCCAGGTTTTCATGATAATAGCTGAATTGAGCGTGCAGGAATTGGAATGTTTTGAAAGGAGTGATGCCAATGAAAAATGTAGCTGCCGCCCTGGAGGGTTGTCAGCATGGCACAGCACCAGAGATGGCAGAGCTCAATGGGTCAGCAGCTGCTGAGCGGAGAAGCAGAGGTGATGTGGAGAGCAGGCAGAAAAGGAGGAACGATGGTAAAATACTGTGCATAAGGTAGAGCCTAAGGTCAGGTAGAATCAGATGTTAGGAAAGCTTTTAGCACATGGAGAGCTGTGCTAAGCAGAGCAGCTGGCTGTGGTGAGGGCTCTCTCCGGACTGCAGCCCCCTCACCCCCGTGCCCTGGATGAGTTATAGTTACAAATACATGTGTACTGATGATGGATGATGTTAGTAGGTGAAAACTTTTAAAATTCCCCATTTTCATAGATGTCGAAGCCATAGAGCAGTATTCTTCTGCTGTCTGGGATGTAATGTGACCTGGATGGACCAGAACATCTAAAATAGGTTGTATCAACGGTGCCCTTAAAAATGCCTGTTTCTGCCCATTAACTCTGAATGAAGTAGTATGGCTGTCTTGGATAAAGTCTTTTAAATTAGGGTAGAATCCAATGCCTTATTAGGTAACAGGCAGTGTTTGGATACTGAATGGCATAATAACCAGATCAAATCTGGCTTTGCAGGGGACTGGAGTCAAATGTAAGAAAAAAGACTGGAGAGAGAGAGGGCACATCAGAAATCTAGTGAAGGGCACACCTGGGATCCTGAAGCAACAACTTGTGGAAAGATGCTGGTCATCTTATTTTATAGTACCCTATAGAACATTCTTGTTTCCAGAAACATGGTGAGGAGGCTTACCAAAAACTCTTTCAGTTAATGTTTTACCTCTACTGCTTCCTTCTGTTAGAAAGGATGGGAAGAAACTTCCTGGTGACCACAGGTATTGAAGGCATTTTTTTTAAATAGAAGCATAGGATGTGCAGAATACACAATCTTACTTTTCCAAGGGAAGTGTCACCTGCTTCTGGTGAGTTGAGGATTGGATTTTTATAAATGTTCTTAATAGGCTTCTCTATTTAATTTTTCATTGGACTGTTTAATGACAAGTGATTTGACATAAACATCAATTCCTGGAGTATTTAAGAGTTTATGATTCATTACTTCTGTCTACTTTCAAGAAAATTGTGTTTTACTAGTTAAGAGTTTATGTACATTAGAGACTTCTTAATTAATTTTGTTACTGAGCTCTCTGGAGCCATTTGGGTTTTATATCTCCCTGATGAAAGAAGAACCTCTAGATCTGATGTACAAAGAATACAGGAATATGATCTTGTGTTTTGTCAATAGTGAGCAATTCTAGTGGTTAAAATTTTTATTTTAGTACTCTTCTGAGAAACCAGTTTGTTGAATTTTCTGACTCTGAATGGATTTTTGTCTGCTTTTGTGAGCTTTAAATGGGCAGAAGTATTTAAGATCTACTGCAGCAATGTTACAGAGCCCAATATTGCTGAGGCACAAAGTGTTGATTTTAAATGTGACTACCCGGATAATCAGGAGAAAGGTGTAGGTTAAGATAAAGAAAAATTAAGTGTGTCTTCAGATATATCGAGAAACTGGCAACTAATCACTGGATTTACACTTATTCTGGATCTCTCTGATGGGTTGAAAGGCTAATTTGTGAATGACTGATTTTTTTTATATGCTGGAAATGACAAATTCAAAACATTGTTTTGAATGGATTTTTTTTCCTAACTGTTGTCCCAGAAATTGAAAACAGTGAAAGTTCAAAAGTTGAAAAATGCTTTTAGAATTTGAGTACTTTTAAAAAACAAATAGTAAAAAACTCCAAGTGAAAAAAATATTAAGAATTAAAGTTGACTCACAAAATGTTTTGGAGTTTTCAGATACCCTCTCCCCCATTTTGTTTTGAAATTTTCTTAGAAAATATTTATGGAAACATTTCACTCAGCTCTGTTCAAGAGACCAGGAAGGCTTTGCTATTTTCCATTCACTCTGTATGCTAACAGTTTCCAGGCACCTTCTCTCTTTCCTCTTCCTCTTCCTCACTTCTCATGTTCAATAGAAATAGAGAAAAATACATATTTCAGACAGTTAAGTTCTCTGGTGAACAAACCTCAAAGCAACAGCATTGAGTTCCTCCTTAAATGCACTGAACTGGGCCCTCAGCTTGTACAAGATGATTTTATCCCAACAATTTCCTTTGCATCCCAATTTAGTTAGCACTGTTTTTTGGTACTGGAGAATGACAGCTTCTTCTGTCAATGGGAACTGCAGTGTTTTCAGCATGGAAATTAAATGTCTTTAATGAATGTATTCATTTAATTTTAAGGTCATCCATATGCTTTGCTAAGGAAAATTTAGTTTCAAGACAAAGCACTAGCAATGGGAGAAATAATAATCTGCCAAATAGAACTTGTAGGACTCAGTCAAGCGTATTAAATAGAAGTTAGTTTTCTCCATTTTTAATAATTACAGTATAAAATAAGTAACGTCATTTAGCTCATTCTTAGCAAATGTTTCTTTGACTCCATAAAGCATGTTAACCTGAAAGATGATAGTCCCATGAGTTATTTTTAGTATCTATAAATCTTGCCTCTGATGCAGTTAAAACAGAGGAGATTTTTGGCTAGAATAGAGTGTTTTAGTAGTCATCAGATTTGTTTCTAACATATGCTGAAGGAAGTTCATATTTTATTTAAAAATAATATGGTTTTAATTTTTCATTAATTTCCCTCTGCTTCAAAACTTCGGGTGCATCACTGATGATGGGAATTAGAACTTGGAATTTTACCGAAATCAAAGGAAAATATTCTTTTGCTGAAAGGAGTTAACAGTGTAAAGTCACAGCAGGAACTTCCTCCGCGTGGTGCAGTCATCTCTAGCTGCTTGGGAACTGGAAGTAGTATAGCTGCTGCTATAGCGTGGGTCCTCAGCTAAGTGAATTCATTCAGATGAGTAGTTTGTTTTGCAAAGGCAGTTAAACAGCAGTACTTCAGTATCTTGGCTCTCTCTCTATGAGGCTGCATAAAGCAATGCAGACATTGGGTCTGTAAATAAATTGACTGCAAAAGCCTTCACTTGGAATCATAGTTAAATGGCCAAAATAAAAATATTGGATAGAAACTTCTTCATACTGTTGGATATTTGGTTTACTAGAGGTTGGGTGGTTTTTTTTTTTTAGTTGTATGCTGGTGTTATTACAAGTTCCTCAGAAATACAGTACCAAAGAAGTCCAGTAAATAGTCTGTCTTGTGCGAGTTGGGTGTTAAATGGTAAATACTAGTATTGTAAGGAAAAAAATGTGTAGCTTTACGCTGGAATAATACTTGGAAGGGAAAAAAATTCGCAAATATAATCCCAGGGTTGAACTGGACATTTATCAATAATGTTGCTTTACAAATAAATAGACCATTTCCTTTTTGTAATCGTTGAGATGACAGCAGTAAATTATTCATCTGCAAACTCTGTTTCTGTACTGAATTGATGTCTGAGGTCCATTGTGCTTACCAGGCTGATTCATGTTCGCTATGTAGACGGTTGAATAGCTGGCCGTTGTTACCACCTTGTTAGTGAGCTACAACAGTGATGGGGAGATGATGTCTAAGGGAAAATACAGATATTTCGCCTAGGAAAGGAAAGGTTGGAAAAATTTATTTCCTGTTTGATATTTTATTTGAAAGAACAGATCAGAAAGAAACATGTGGCAAATTTATATCAATCCTATCTTCCTTTGCTTACTGGGTCTTTCTTCTTTGAGGCATGTATTCTTTGCAGCAGAAATGAAACAAATATTAACAACTGTCATGACCCTGATTTGGAAATAAATTGCTGAAGCATATTATGTCTTAAGGGTGTTTGCTTTGTGTATATTTCAATTATTGTAGGAATGTATGCTGTTGAAAAACAGGTTATTGCCCTAGTTCTTTGTTACCTCGCTTTCAATTAAATCTGATTTCTGTTACCATAGCATTGCCTGTTTGTATGCTGCTCAGTCCAGTGCTGGTCATTTGTGAGTATTTTCTATTTGACTGTGTGGTTTTTCTTACACTTTCTGAGCTAACAGCCTGTGTCCAGAATTTTTGGCCTATGTGGGGGTGGTCAGGCAGCTGTTTTTCACAACTGATGCAATTGCTAATATGTTTCCTATGCATGAAGGCAGACTTCTATTCAGTACCCCTGGGGACTGTAAACATCATTTTTATCATGTTGGAACTACAGGCTCTGTCAGCCCAGTGAAGTTGTTCTCAATTAGTATGAGGCAGTCCAATTCAGAAGGGAATAGCTGCTCCTGTTCAAGCCCATTTTTCTTTGAGTGTTGCCTACACTGATTTCCAGCTGTTACTGTGCAGCTTTGGGGAGGTAATGGGGTTCATTGGGAACATCTATCTCAAAAGGAAATGCCTGAGTCAGTGTCTAGTTGAATGATTGGAGATTTTCACACACACAAAAACAGTTAATACCCACTTAGCTAATTATCTCTCAATGTACATGATCATCCTTTCCAGTCCAGTAATTAAAGAAAATTAAGTGGAAGCTTGCTAATTTGCACTAATGTTGGGAACAACCTTTTGTAATTACTGATTTTTGTGAATTAGTACAAATGAAAACAAGCACTTTTTACAAACTGTAGAGTATCATGTACTGAACCTTATCCAATAGTGCCACATTGTTATTATTACACTGCCAATAACTCACCTGTACATGCAGGGGAAGTTAATGTTATCAACTGAGGATGGAATCTTTCTTATGCTGAAGTTCGCCCTTTGTTAACTGTGTGAAGATCACTACACAAAGGTCTACAGTCATCTAATGCCTCTTGAAAACCATTTTCCTCTTTTCTAATAGAGTTCAATGAGACCTCTAGAGATCTCCTTACATGCTAATATAACTTAAGTTTCTCCTCTCTTTAAGCAGCTTCAGTTGTCCCCATGGCTGCTGGAGCCAGCACAGCATCTTGCTTTGGTTGTTTTGAGCTGTTGCAAGGGGCCAAAAAGCCGGAAAAGCCCTTCTGCCCTTCAGCCCTTCTGCAGCCCTTCTGAAGATCTAGTGCAAGTGAAAGATCACTAACTGCTGTATTTTCAAAATGCCTCTGTTACCTTTTCCTCCATGAAAGCAGTTTTGCTGACAGTCCCCTTGTGTGGCTGCATTACAAGCACAGTCCTAATCTTTCTTTCAGAAGGCTCTCACTCCAACCCTGTTTACAGTGCCAGAGCTAACCCCGTGTTTCCCAGACATCCAGTTTTCTCTTAGACTTGGTTTCGGTAGCCCCTAGAAGGCAGGCTGCCTTCTTGCCTACATCTTTTATACTAGCTCTACTCATTGCTTTTGGTGTGACCACTGTCCAGATCCCAATAAAATCCTGAAGCCCCTGATGAGCATATGCTAAATAAGTCCTGGCTGTTGCCAAAAAGTTAACTGTCACTTGGAAACCTAATCATTAAGAGGCAAAAGGCTATTTGACACATTTTGAGATTTCTGTACCATCCCCATCTCCCCCATCTGAACACCAAATAATGACAATCTTTTCATGTTTTCAAGTAATGGAATTTAGAGAGGTAAGACTGCATTGTTCATCACAACGTCAGCAAGTGATAGGACAAGAGGAAACGGCCTGAAGTTACGCCAGGGGAGGTTTAGGCTAGATATTAGAAAAAATGTCCTCACTGGAAGAGTGATCAGGCATTGGAACAGGCTTCCCAGGGGAGTGGTGGAGTCACCATCCCTGGAGGTGTTCAAGAAACGTGTAGATGTGGTGGTTAGGGACGTGGTTTAGTGAGTTAGGTGGTGTGGGTTGATGGTTGGACTTGATGATCCTTGAGGTCTTTTCCAACCTTAATGATTCTGTGATTCTATGTTAATGATTCTATGTTCAGCTATAATTTCTCATCATGTTTTTGGACCTGATCTGAGACTTGGTGAGGAACAATTGAGAGCACTTTGCACCGTTTATTAGACTTCTGTTCCCTAGTTTCAGGCACGATCTTTTCATTGTTATGGAAGCAGAAGCACTTCTTCCTATCTGTGTTTTCAC
This sequence comes from Pterocles gutturalis, assembly GCF_000699245.1. Taxonomy (NCBI): domain Eukaryota; kingdom Metazoa; phylum Chordata; class Aves; order Pterocliformes; family Pteroclidae; genus Pterocles; species Pterocles gutturalis. Next base: position 119,223 of record NW_010108433.1, on the reverse strand, counting down.
CCTCTGCCTGTCTTTGGGAAACCTCTGCTTCTGAAATGAGTTAAATTTATCTCCAAAGCCAAAATGATTCCTTTGCAACTTTATCTTCTCAGTGATTCTCTTTATTAGCTGTGCAGCCTTCCAAGACCTCTCTCCATCCAGTCTGAGGTAGTATCTGAGTTTCTTTTACTGTAGTCTCTCCAGTCACAGTAACACAAACTGATTAAAGCCTGGGTGCCTGTAACGTTCCAGAGCTCCAGCTTACAGATAGGAAGGTGAAATGCTGTACCTAGAGCAGACAAATACGCAGTCTATGACCTGATGACCTAATGGCAAGACTATGACAATCCCTTTAGATGACCTGCTTTTCAGCTTAGGCTGCCTTTTACTTTTCTGTTGGGACACCTAGTTATAGGAAACAGCCTGTAAGCTGCAGGAACCAAATGCCTTAAGGTATTCTTTTTATATGATGTAAATTCCGGAAAATGGAAAGTGGGAAACTAATAAAGATTGTGTTTCTTTGCTTGTATTCTATCAGCTGTCCTTTTTGGTGATGGAGGAACTTCTACCGGAATAAAAATGATGTTTGGTAACCTTGAATTTATGAAGAATTAAACATAAAATAAGGTTTTCTTTTATCCCCACTCCTCTACATTCTGACTTACAAACCAGAGTCAGTTCCGCCAAGTGCCTAAGACCAATTTATTTTCATTACAGCTGGAACACCTGAATGTTTAAATTAGTCCTAGGGACTCAAATTATTAAATTGCTTTTTGAAACTTAGTCTTCTAAGTCATGTAATGGCTTTTTGAAAAGCACATTCTGCCCTGAGGTCATAACTCAAAAATAAAAAAATCCAAACCAATTCCATTAAGAACTCTGTTTTAATGTTCTCATTCCATAACTTTGATACAAGTTGGCCCCAGGTTTGGTTAATTAGAAGTAAAAAAACACTACTAAGTTAACTAGTACATAAAAAACAGTATCCTTTTTTTCATAAAATTGGTATTATGCTTGGGATAGCTGATGTCTTACAATGAATACTCTGTTTTCACTGCTCTTTCTCTCTGCAGTCATCACAGCCATCTCTATATAGAATAACAAGGACCTATACCAAATTCTTAATACATTTTTTTGACAGAAAAGCAAAGAATTAAAGCTGAAAAAGAAGAATTTATGCAATTCTACAGAATATGGCCTTCCCCACCCCCCGATTTGGCAAGTGTGAAGCCCTCATACTCATTTCAGGATAAACAAGGTTGAGAATAAACATTCATTATTTAGCAATTAAAATTTGCTTTGGTTGAACACCTAGAGCAAATCCGTTAAACTTAGTCACGCTTCTGAGCTATCATAGGAGCTGAAAATGGCTTATGAAAAATTAAGTGATGGATCTTATGACATAACTACTGTGTTCTCTGCAGACCATTCTGTAACTTTTTATACACCGGTCAACATTTTTTTAAAAGGCCTGTGTAGGGGAACCATAATGCTTAGGAAAGCTGATGGCTGTATCCAATTTCTGTTCATGTGCTCAGGAGGAAATGTTACAAACAAGTTTCCTTGTGCAAGCATTCCAGCTGTATAGCTTGGGATGCAAATTTAGCTGCAACCATACAGTATGGGCTATGCTGACTCCGGGCCTGTCAATATGGATCAGATTAGGTGGTTTATTAAGAAAGCTTGGCCCATAATGTGCTAATACACTATATGGCAGACTGTTGTTGCAACAGCAGCCTAGAAAGTAAGGATAATTGCTTTAACATGACATTATGTGTGATTGTCTTGTGTTTGTGTAGTTTTATAATACCAGAGCTAATGCAGAAGGCCCGTGTTTGTGCAGAGGTAGTGAAAGGGCGTAATGCTCTCCCTGCAAAATTTGAGCTTGTTGGTGAGTGCTGGAAGGTAGTTGGACTATTTATTGGAGGGGGTTTCATGGAAGGCCACTATTGTGGGTTAACTCTGCAAGGCAGCTAAGCAGCACACAGTCTCAGTTCCCCCCTGACCCCTTCCCCAGTGGGATGGGGCAAGAGCAAAGGACGAGTAGAAGTGAGCAAACTTGTTAGTTGAGATAAAAATAGTTTAATAAGCAAAGGAGAAGTTGAAAAAGAAAGAAAGAAAGAAAGGAAAACAAACCAAGTGATATAGAAGCAATCTATTCACCACTTTCCATGGGTAGACAATGCCCAGAGAGTTCTCAAAAAAAAAGTTGGCTAAATGTTCTCAACACTCCTTCTCTCTGTTTTATTGCTGAGTGTGATGTTAAGTGGCATGGAATATCTCCTTGGTTAGCTCAGGTCGTCAGCCTGGCTGTGTCACCTCACAGTCTCTTGTGCACCCCCAATCTATTCACTGGCGGTGCAGAATGAAAACCAGAAGACCTTGATGCTGTGCAAATGCTGTTCAGCAACAGCTAATTAATATGTTATCAGCATTGTTTTGGTCACAAATCTAAAACACAGCACTGTACCAGCTGCTGTGAAGAAAAATAACTCTATCCTAGCCAGATCCCAATACAGCCACAAAGATTATAAAAGGGCTGGAGAACTCGACATCTGAAGTAGGACTGAAGTAACTGGATTTTATCAACCTGAAGAAGAGAAGGCTTAGGGGAAATCTAATCACAGTTTTCCTATAACTGAGCAGATAGCTACATACAAGGTGGAGGTTCTCTCCTTACAAGGTTTGTGTGGTGGTAGGAGAAGAGGCAATGGGAATAGCTGTTTCAGGAGAAATTCTGCCGTGGGTTTAAGAAGAAACATCTTTCCATGTGAACAATTAACCACTGGAATAAGTTGCTCAGAGAAGTGGTGAAATCTCCATTGCTAGAAAAATTCAAGATTTGGCTTGACAGGACCCTGGATAACCTGGTCAAAGGCCATGATTTCAACAGAAGGTCAGACCAGGTGATCTCCAACCTGCTTTGCCATGATTCTTCATGGAAACAAGGGCTGTTGGTTTGGAGATTTTTTTTAAAAATAATTTTCTAAACATGTCTGAAATGTGATAAATATGTAAGATACCCTTGCATAGAATCCAGGGAATTTTGAAACAAGTACATTCCCACATCTGAAATATTGGAAATATAGCTCCATAAACAGTGCACTTGGTGTATGAGTCAACATCTTTTAAGGTCTGCTCCTCACTGCTCTGGTAACTGGAGTGCTTAGTTTCTCCTCGTGTTAGTTCTGTGCTCTCTAAAGTGAGCAGAGTTGTCTCATTTTTAACACACTAGAAGGATAATATCCAGTAAGCACTATTTAACAATGAAAGTGCTGTTTGTCATGCTGTTTAGTCGCTTTTAGCCAAGCGTTTCTTGAATTTAGCAGATATTCCTCAGGGACTGGGCCATTTTGGGTTGAAATATATTGTTGCTTAAACAGTGTTGAGATTTATTTCTGCCTTGTAAAATAGTCTAATTTTAAATCTTAAATAGGATACAGGCTCTCCTAGGACTTACGTTGTTGGTGTATATTTTTCTGTTACTGTTTATGTAAAATTTTTGGAGCTGTTTATTTTCAGTTTGAAGGGAGATTGTTCAAATTATGCCTTAAAAAGGTTTATTTTTGAATTTTTGAAACAGGCAATAAAAATAGGCAATTAAAATATATTCCTGATATTGATAGGTATATATTGATTTTTGCATTGCAGTTCCTGATAGCAGTGTTCAAGGGGCAGAAATTGTGAATGCAACAAAAACCATCAGAAAAATACTGTCAGGAGTGGGAGGAGGAGTTCACTAGAGTTCATTGAGAGTGTCATGTTAAAAAAATTCCCTGTTGTTGATCTTTTCCTTTGAAATATCATAAGCATTTATTATAGCATATATGTAAAAGCATGGCTTTACATGGGTTAAAAGGAGAAACTAAAAGCAAAAATTATGGCAAAATGATTAGATGACAATCACATGATTATGCTTAAGCATTGTATGCTTAAATGTTTGTCTTCTCATTTTAAAACATAAACTGAAGCAGGACAAGAGATCAGATTCTGTCTGTTAAAAGAAGAGTGGATTAAAGCATCTGAATTATGTGGATGCAGCACAATAATTGTACAGGGACCCTTAAAAACTGTAAGGCTCACAGATGTAATGTTTCAAAAAGGAAGAAAAGAAAAAAAATCCTCCAGATTAAAGCAACTTTAAAAAAAATAGTTTTAGTCATAAAGTAGAAATAAAGAACAAGGAAGAGGGTTAACTGTTGCCTTCTTCCCTCCTGGGAAATATATCAGACCATATGTTTGAAAATAGAAAACTTTCTTTTGGTTCTATGGCAGCTGATATTAGAAAACTCTTTAAGATAGTGCAGCACTGACCTCCTGTGTTTCAGGATATAACAAAATAAATGTGTGAGAAAATCTCTTGCAGTTATGGAATAACACATTGATGGCTTTTTGCTGATGTGTAGGAAGAAAAAGAGAAATCAATAATGCTGTCTTCTCGTTCAGCGTTATAAAAAGGCTTATTTGTGACTTAAGATTTGTCCTGCTGGTATGAGGCAGTATATGGATAGCAACTTTTGCCAGGAAACCGCGTGCACTAACATTTTCATAAGAATAGGTGAGTCCATGGGTTTTGCTTTCTTCTTTAAAACATTTGCCATATTAATATTGCCCTTAACTGCTACAGTCTAGGAGGATGGGGGGAAATAAAGTTGAATCAACAAAATAAAACCCCGAGTTGTGAATTAGACAGGGAAAAAGGTACTTTCAAATGAGGCTGATGCTGTGAAGGTCCTGAATGTGGTCCATCTGTTATTTATTTCCTACTGAAATTTTTTTGTCGTGCCACTCTGTTCATTTTTTTTCCAGTTAGTTTCCTTTTGTTTCTAGTCTTCTATTAATAATCTGTCCTTTATTTTTCACTTTTCCCCCATCATGCTTTTCGATCTCTTAACTTTTTCTCTGATCTCTTCTTAACAGAATTTTGCATGTACTCAGATGATGTAGTTATCTGTCAAACCCATAGCTATTTCATCCCTAAAATTCTGTTTGAAAGTTCATGTTTGCTTTTAGTACTCAGATGATGTAGTTATCTGTCAAACGCATAGCTATTTCATCCCTAAAATTCTGTTCGAAAGTTCATGTTTGCTTTTGTAAAACAAATAAGGAAAGCTTTATGTTGGACTCTTTTTCTCTGGAAACCCTTGGTTGTGGAAAGTAATTGATTGTTATGTCAAGATGCAGTGGAATCCAGCTTGGGAAGGATTGATTATGAGCGTAAAGAAAAAGGCTCCATCTCCCCTGATGGGTTGAGGGGGAAGGGAGGTGAAAAAGAGGAAAAAAAAAACCCAGGAGAGTGCAGGAGAAATAAGAGGTTAAGAAGAAAAAACTTTAAACATGTAGACCTCTCGAAAATAGGCTTTGAACAATTGCGGCAAACGGGCCTTTTTAGAAGGTGTTCTGGGTTCTTGATAATTATTGTGTGATAGTTGTACGCTGATGTGATAGGGGCTGGAGAAATAGCTACAAAGGAGGTAAATCCACCTTGCGTTATTCACCCAGTTTCTCAATTGTCTGTGGCATAATTTGTATTAAAATGGTCAGTAGCGTTTCTGGTCTCCTGTGGAGGGTTTTGAACCCTTTACAGTGTTACAACATCGGGTTTTGGGTGCTGAAGATCTTTTATCGTTATAGTTAGTTAATGCTGTAATCAGTGCTCCCTGCCATGTGATAAGACTGAGCATTATATGTGCATTTCTAACCTGTATGGTTAGCACTTAGAAATGGATAAATATATCACCAGAAATTTTATCATTCTTATATGTGGGTTTTACATTGTGTCTGTATTGTTTTCAGCAAAGAAAAAAGAATAAATAGATCGTATTTCAGAATGTGCTGCAAAAAAGTATCCATGAGCAAACTCTGCTACTGCCTTCTGCTTTCTCCACATGGAGAGTCAGCCTGTACTGTGAGTAATGGCTCAGCAGGGTCCTGAGAAGCCTTTCTCAACCTCATCTAGAGTCCCTGTGCATCCCAGTATGGATGGAGATAGCACATCTGGCAGGATTTGCTTTGAAGCAGGAAGCGTGAGTTTGGGATTGTGGCACCGTCTCCATTGCACTGGCTGGCAGAGCAGCTTAGGCACGTGAAAAGCATACACTGCATCCATTCAAAATGTGGTCAAGCATCTGTAGCCATATACACTCCCTTGAATTCCTGGCAGAAATTCCAGCTGAATCAGCTAGAACTGCACCTGGCACTTCCATCGTGCTATGGTAAAAGGAACGAGCTGACCTAAACTCCAGATTTGTGTGGATTTAGTTACGGAACTCTCAATAAAATCAGTGCTAACTTCAAGGGCTGTATATCACTTTGGAACAGATAATATATGCTGCGCATATATTTTTGGGTATGGGTAATTTCTGCATTTTTCTTGAGGAGAAAGAATAGAGTCCTGTTCTGCTTACTGTGTTTTCTTGGTTGTGAGATATGTATATAATTACTGGAGTCATGGATTGCTTTAGTGTAAGCTGAAGGATTCATAAAAAGGTTCATGGGAAAGATGGTGTTTCTCTGGATTCTGCTGAAGCTTTTTTTTGATGTTTAAAGAAGCAAGATGTGGTGTGGAGTTCACAAAGGATTTCAGGCTTTAGTTAAAATTAAGTTGGAATTTGTTTGACCTTTTTCCCTGTACATTCTTTCCAGAGCATTAGGTGGCTGAGGTCAAACTGAAATGTGTCACTGGTCAGTGTCTGAATTTAATTAGTAGGCAAGGACTTGGAGAACTCTAAAGTACAAGATGCTTGATCACCACCTACCCATTTGAAATAAAAACAGAACATGATCTGTTTGTGTTTTCCTTCCAACAGCTGGTACAGTTTTCTTGAATTTGTTTGTTTCTAAATTCAAGGTTTAAATGTGGGATATGTTACAGAAAACTGTTGTGCTACCAGGCTGGTTACTCAGCCTGGTTTATGACATCTGCAATGGTTTATGTGGACAGTCACTACTCTATATTACACTTAATAACAGAAGTTATGAAGAGTTACCATATTTGCTGACTGGATTTCCTTACTTCCTAGTCCAAATTGCAAGCTTTGTGTTGATTTGTAGATAGATCTAAAAAAACTTAAATTCATACGTTTTACTCTTAAAGAGACAGAGACTGTTGTAGATGATTATGATGAACTGTGATATAAATACCCACTGACACTTAAAAAAGCAACAGTTTCAGCTAGTTGAGGATGGCTTTCCTAAGCCAAAACACAGCAGTAACACTCTGCATTCGGTAACCAATATGTTTGCAATAATTAAAACATTTTTCTTCTGCAATTCAGCCTGCCTGATTTCCTTACATACCACTCTCAGCATTTAAAGTAAGAGCAGGCTTGAATAGCTCGGAGACAATGATGTGCCCTCAGTTTGAAAACACTATGCAGACTTGAATTTTTTTACACATAGTCTTTTAGTAGATACAACATCAAAGAGACCAGAAGCAAGAAATTCTAGGAGACTACGTGTGCATGATAGGGATTTTTAGTAAAATAACCCACTTTTGATATGTACTGATTATTTCCATGTTACCAAAATGACTTTCTATAAATCCTTGCCAAAATACAATTTAGACATGACCTTTAATTCTAAGTCCTCAAGTATTTGCTAACAGTCATTTGTAACAAATATATCTCTACTTTTTCCCCATAAAACTGGAAAAACTTTTATATTGACTATTAAAGAGTAATAGAAATGGAAAAGAAATTTAATAGGTTAGTTTGAAGTGTAGGGTTATACCAAGAATGTTTTCACAGATAATTTTCAGTTCTTTCTCTGAAGAGCTCTCTACATCATCAATTAGTCACATATTTTCTATGATTTAAATTTTAAATTCCTGAATTGGTTAGCAAAGTGATGTGTGGCTGAGAAGAGACAGGATCATTGGCCTCCCATTACCCGGTTATTTCCACAGTTTAGTTGTTTTTGTTATGGTATCAGAGAGTAGATAGGGTATTGAGGCTATGGTTCTCCTCCACTGTGCATTCAGGAAAAGGCGCCACTGCAGAGTCCTCAATACCAGATTTGAACTGAATTCCCCTTGGGTGCCGTGGGGATGGGGCCCTGTGGCAGCGCTGCTGTGTTTGCAGGGTTCCTCATGTTTACTGGGGGTTCTTTCTCAGTCTGTGCTTGGTGTGTCCTTCAG
>NW_010108433.1:92998-111076 GCF_000699245.1 Pterocles gutturalis | reverse complement strand
CAGGACTTCTCTTATTAGCTTGTACTAGTAATGGCCTCTGTTGGCATTTAATAGTAATTCATAATTTCAGAGGATAACGTACTTGTCAGAAATTTAGCTGGCAGGTGGAAATGGGCAAAGTAAGTTTTCCCAATATAGTGCTGGTGAAAAGAAGTAGTTAATCAAAATAAATAAAAAAGTTATCAGTCAAGAATTATCTCACAGCAGAGCTGTGTTTAACGTCCTTAGTGCACAATATGATTGTGATGACAAGGTTCCGCACATACTCCATGATAAATGGATGCTATTCTTTTATGGCAATGATTACATTATACATGTTGGCATTTATGGGACATAGTTGCATTTTTTTAGAATATTCAATCTTCTTGCTGTGTTTTCATCTATTGTTTTTTTCTGACAGCTGGAATAAGACTATGAAGTCAAGTGGCAGAGGCCGTAAGGGTCTCTGGTTGCTTCTCTGCTTCAATTTTCAGTTAGATTTGCTAGCTGTAGTTGCTATTTTTCTGTTTCTACTTGGTGGTTTATTTAATTTCTAAAATAAAAAGCACAGACATTGCACCAAAGAACTTAAACTCTGCCTGCAAAATTGTAATTAGGTATATTGTGAGTGTGGATTAGTAATGTGCAAAAGCAGCATGTCACGTAATTGCCTACTGCATATGTGCAAAGAAGAGGTTTTTCATGGAGGCAAATGAACCTGGAGATTGTCTTTGCCCTCCCCGATCTGAAAAATTAACCTTGCATAGGCTTCATATTTTAAAGTAATAACTGATCTTAGTCTGGGACAGTGATAACCATCTTGAAGCAAAGAGATTTCAGCGAACTCGTAAGTGCTTGTGCAGTTACCACTATCTTTGACAAAAAAAATCCATGTGAAATTCAAATATGGTTTCTTTATTTAATTTTAAATGACAGATCAATAAATGTGGGTCTTTGGTTGGTCCTTTGTACTCACCTGCAGCTCTGGCCCCACCACAGTTTCCCTTCTTCTTCTATTTTTTCTCTTCTGTCTTGAGTTGCCTCCTTTGGAATCTGAACATTTCTGCCTGTTTCTGCATCTCTCTTGCTATATGGTGTGTGGAGGAGCTGGAGGGGAGGACAATGATAAACCATTAGCAAAAATATCATAATTCATGTGTAATATTACAAGCATTAAATTAACTGCTATTTAGTTCTAATTCAGGGTGGCCTTGCCTTTAATTTTTCTTTTTTATGAGTTGCCATGCATTGAACACTGCTGTCCATTTGCTGGATTCTGTTTGCATTATGGTAGTTTTTATTTGTCTAATTGTGTATATTTTAATAGTTAACATTTCCTATTTCTGTCTCATTTGATGCTGGTGCTATTAACAAAGAGAAAACTGAGACCAGATGGTTGCCAAACAGCGAAGCCACCTGGTATTCTAGCACTGCCAAATATATTTTCCCCTGCACTTTTCTTTAAAAAATTACTGAGGTCCATGGTTTTCAGAGGCTCCCAAGAATGTTTGTGTGTGGCCAGGCAAATATCCCAAGCTTTCTAAATTAATCCTTGCAATTTTCTTCCCTGCTGTTCTCTCTCAGGTAACTCCACCTCACTCCCTCTTTCCGTTATCCCACACCCATCTCCCGTTCGAGCTCAGCGCCGCCAGCTCTCAGGCAGGCAGTTTGCAGACCTCGCTCCACGGGGCTGCCTCTGGGGCTGCAGGTGAGGGCCTGACGCTGCTGCTGGTTCCACCACCTCTGCAGCCGTCAGCACTGCCAGGGTGGGAGGAGTGGTTCTCACTGCAAGCAGAATCCAACCGAGTGAACCTGCAAGGAGCTTCTCCCCATCCCTTGGGCTGTTGCTAGCATGTAGCAATCAAGTGAAGAACCGCCTTGAGGAACAGGGTATTTTGGATGCAGCAGCCAGCAGCTTGCCCTTTGACGCCATGTTGATTTGAGGGCCAAATCTGAACTAAAGCTGTTGTCAGGGGTGTGATAGTGTGAGCGGGAGCTGACATGATCATAGACTGAGCATACAGTAGTGCATGCACAGTGTACAGATTGCTCTGAGTAGTGGGAGAAAGCTCACCAAAAATACTTTTTCTCCAGTATGAACTGCATCTATGCTCTTCTCCCTGTGCCAGTGCCTTATGCTGAGATGAGCTGTACCATGTGCACGGTGACATATGAGCTGTTTGAATGTGTGCTTCTCACACATTTCAAAAGTCTGGTATAGGCAGTGCCTGTGTCAGTATTGATACATCTTTGAGACAAGCAGCGTTAACACACCATATTGGCATAGGTCTGGGTCAGGGAATGGAGTATAACTCCTTACTTAGCTGCTGCCAGGCCTTCTCCGCCTCGTCTCTTTCCTCCCTCTGCCTTTGTAGCTGATTTCCTAGACCCTGCTGGTTTGTAGACCCCAAATACCTTGAATGATACTGATGTGAACCCCTGGGCAATGTGGCTCAGTGAGTGTAAGTGGGCAGAGAGAATGTCCATCACTATGTTGGCTCTCGGCAAATATCCAGATTACTGCAGTACGTAGTGGCTCTAGTCCTAGCACGCTGTGCTAGAAGGTGTACAAATTCAACACAAAAAACCCATATCTGCCTGAAAAGAGCTTATACTCCATCTGTAAGAGCCAGGAGAAGGCTCTGTGTAAACAGATGAGGAAATAATAAGTTTGTTATTCAGCAGTGTAACAGCTGAATGCTGTCTGTAATGCTGTGTGTACAATGTCCCTGTATCTACTCATTTCTTATGATTCCTTTTCTGTGCCTTTCCTGTGTCTGACAATGGCTGTGGCAGCATTAAACTTTCTTCTCGGAGCCCTCTATCTTGTCCTTGGCATACGGTGTCCCTCATATCCCTATGTTCTTTGCTCACTGTCCTCTTAGATTACATGTTTCCAGCATGTTCTGCTAGTGTAAGAAGCAGTCATCCTTCATTTGTCAAGTTTTGAGCTTCACTATCACTCTACCTAGGTGGCTGCAAGCCATCATACAGAACAGCCCCCTTCAAACTGAATCGAGTTGAAGCTGCGTTTCTAGAAGTCCACTTTCCAGCTGGTTACAGTCGGTTGGACACAGTCCGTTACAGTGCACACAGACCAGCTCAGCAGCAGGGGATCTTTCAGGGAGAAGGCATCAGAGTAGACTTGCTTCAAAACTTCCCATCCTTTGGAAAATGGAAAATACTCCATATCTTTCCAGCAGGCAGAACTTATAATGTGTGTTTAAGTTTTGTGATAGGAAAATAACATAAAAACAATGTCTTGGTGGAAATAATGCCCATACAGTGCCTGCCCAGAGTTACTTCTGTTTGGCCTGTTTGCTTTACAGAGGTAGTTGCATAGAGTGACAAGGATGTTGCTTTTTGGGGCTTTTCCTTTGTGAAGAGACAGTGTTTGTCTTCAAACTTCTTGTCTGTATTATATTAGAACTAATTTTGCAATAGTTACCATTTCTCAAGATATGTCAATATGCATTGAAGTTGACAGGAGACACGAGGATCAAACTTACTGCTGTAAGTAACTGCATTTCCCTGCAGCAGAAAATACTAAAAATTGTCAAGGAAAAGGACAATCATTGTTTGGAATCTGGGAAGTTTGTATCTAATCTCTAATTCAAATCAGTATGTTGGAAAGCACATCCTGTGATTGCTGGAAGTTGTGCCTTTTCCTATTATGCCAATGCATGAGGGTCCTGTGGGTTTTGGATGAAATTCTCTGCAATTAATGAACATTTCAGTGCATTTAAATGCATCTTTTTTTCAGCCTATTTGATTTGTCAGGCTGGCTGTATTACTCGCAGAAGCTGTATTTGCCTTCTGTGGAATATACCTCCTTGTACAGGTGAATTGAACAAGACAGACCAAAATCCCTCTTGCATCTTACCTGTAGGATATGATGTTTCTTGAGATATTAAAAACGTGATAGCATACTGGCTGAATGTAGGCTGAGCCTTCTCCCTTCCAGATAAACAGATCTCTGAAAAATATGCAAACCACTTAATATCTAAGAAAATTAGCATCTTTCAGAAGTTTTTTTTAACCTTGTGTGCCAGTCCTCCTATTTCCTTGTATACAGATGCACATGCAGTTTGTATCATTACTGTCAGACTATCCCTGCCACTACTCTCCCTTGCTGTCCTGGTTTCAGCTGAGACAGTTAACTTTCTTCACAGTAGCTCCTGTGAGGCTGTGTTTTGGATTTGTGCTGAGAAGCCTGATAGCATACTGGTGTTTATAGTTGTTGCCAGAACAGTCAAGGGCTTTTCAGCTTCTCTGCTGTGTCAGCGTCTGCAGGGGCTGGGAGGGAGCACAGCCACAACTGCTACCCTAGGATTCGACCTTAGGTGTAGGACTGAGACCCAAACTGTCCAGTGGTACATTCCATATCATGCATGTCATGTCCAGTGTACAGGTGAGGATCTGTCCAGAAGTTCCCTCTCTTGTGCTGGGTCATCTCCTCCAGGTGGTTCCTTTCCCAGGGTTGTCTTGCTTTCTCAGTCAACTCTCAGTCTCGGACACTCAGGCTCTTATCTCTGTTCTGGGATTGCAGTTTTGGGTCTCTGCCTGCTCTGGGATCGTTAGCTGGGAACTGGCTGAGCCTTGTTCATCGGGTGGTGAGCAGTATCACTGTGTATCACTCATTTGTATATTTTTATATACATAATTATCATCATCATTATCTTTACTATTTTAATTTTATTGTAGTTTAGTTATTAAATTCTTCTTATCTCAACCCAAAAGTCTCCTTTCCCTTTGCCCCTTTAGTTCTCTCCCTCCATGCCCAGGAGTGGGGAGGGTGAGCGAGCGGTTGTTGTGGGGTTTAGCTGCCAGCCAGTGTCAAAACTACAACACTGCCCTAAAATAAAAAGATCAGGTTGTCTTGGGAGGGATAGGTTCCTGATGATTAGAGGTGAGAAAGAAAAATAAACAATATTGAAAGTTATAACAAAATTATTTTCATCGGTCTACTTCATTTCACAAGTAGAGGGCTTTACAGTAATGATATCACTCATCTGTGTAGACGTTTTCAAAACTTAAAATCAATTAGAAGGTAGGATGTATACAGATTTAGGAATGTCATTCCTCTCTTTTATAAGAGGCAATGACCTCTCTCCTAGTTTTCCCTGGTCAGTAAAGCAGAAAAACCCCAACCCAAACCCCAAGCTTGTGGCCTTTAGTGCTTGGAACTAAAAAATAGTTGGTTTTGTTATGCATTTCTAAGGAAATTCTGAAAAAGCAGCACAGGATATAATTTAAATAACAAAGATCCTTTTTAAAATTCCCACCTTGCCTCCACTGACTGCCATTTAACAAAGGGAGCAGCTTTTACAACTGGGGTGATTTGTAACTTTCGCTTCCCTCCCTCCCCTCCTGCTCATCATTATTAGCTAACATCCCTGATAAGAAATGCAATGTACAGCCCCTATCTGCTCCTTCGGGATGCCTGGTCTTCCTTTTCTGAAACAGTGGGGGTTTTGTTTTGTTCTGTTTTTAAGTTTTCAGATAATTTATGTAATAATTTCTCTAATTTGTGGACCCTTCTTTTTCTTTCAATTTTTTCCTGTGTGTAAGCAGGCCCTGCTGCTACACCCCACTTTTTGCTCTGATCCTAGCCCAGCCAACTGTCACTTTTTAGCCTGCAGGGAACCTTCTGGTACTAACATTCCTGCCTTGTTTTTATTAGAAGGGCATCTCTCACAACATATCCCTTGCTGTTTGAAGCAGAAGTCATGTGTATTCAGTAGGAATGAATAATGGATATATTTAAAGGGTACCTTGCCCTTCTCGTTCCTTTGCACATCATAAATAACCACTCTCTTAGTTTGGTTTTAAATATTGCTCTGCAGGCAGTTTGGAAAAATCTGGTGATTCAGCTCTCAATTTAAAAAAGACTGTGCTGTATGCAGCTGATAGTTTTTGTGTCTGAAAACTGATCCCACACCAAACTCAGTACTGGCACTGATGTGCAGCTCTAGAATTCTGAAGAAGCTGGTCACTCATTTATTTTGAAGAAGTTCACAAAATCCAGCATGAGAGGAGATGTATAGACAACATAATGGGGGGTGTGGGAGCTCTGGATTGAATTCATTTCGCTTGGCTTTAGATTTTTTTTTTTAAGATATCCAAAGATATTTTAGGTATTTTAAAGCTGTATTTCTATATTTTAGGGTATTTTTAAGATATTTAAAATGTCTTCTTCAGGATGAGCTCAGTTGTTCTCTGAAAAATGCCTGTTTCTCTCCACTCACTGTAAAAGTGGGTGTGTTGATGAGGTTGTGTGTAGGTGTCTGTATTAGAGACATCTGCTTTTTGTCCAGTGAGCTTGCTGTTCCTGGCCAGTTATCACCATCTGAGGAGTTCTCTGGGAATGGCTGTACTGAAGGATAAACTGAAATTACTTGGAATTTTCCTATTAATTGTAACAAACTTTATCTGAGGCTCCTGAAGAAGATCCTAAATTTGAAGGCCAGGCTTGGAGGATGATTTAATTATGTGATCTCAGTTTAAGGATGTTAAAGTGAGTCTGAGCAGCAAATGTTTTTGATGGGGCAGGTTGAAGGGACTGGATGTATTTTTATTGCCCATTTTACTTAGATAACTGACAAATGGAATGGCCTGACTTCCCTGTTACCATAAACACTGCAAAACTATCCCTGAGTTATCATCTTCTCCCTGTAGTGCTTCTCCTTGAGCATGTGGCTAAGATTTTTTGATATGTATCCCTTGGGTCTTGTAGCTTCAGGAGTCTAGGACAACCTGTGTGTCTTTTCCTGTGAGTTGTGGCAGGACTGGGGTCCAATTCCCAGTGTGCATGGGGAGGTGTGGGCTTGAGCCGGGGACTCTGGGGTGATAAGCCTGTATTCTCTTTGCAAATGAGGTAGATTACCACTGTAAGCATTTTCTAGGTGTACAGGAAAAAATGTTTGGAGGTGTAAGGAACCGTATACTCAGATGATTCAAGCATCAGAGTGGATGAAGAAAAGACAGTCAGAACCAGGCTGCAGCAGTGATTTTACTTTGGCATCTTCTGATCTCAGCTCATGTGGCTGTAGTTTTGAAATTGTATGACTTTCTTATGTTTCTAACAGTTTCACTCTGCTTGTTATCATAATATTTGAGAGGCTGATGATGTAAATATTCGATTTTTATTTATAGGAGGTTGCCTACGTACTGAATTCTATAAGGAATTGTTCCCTTTAAGTGATTCAACTAATGGACTACGTCAAAGTTTATAATTTGCAGGGATTCTGTTCTCTTCACAAACACCTGTCTTTTGATAGTTTTTGGAATATCACTTGGGACAAAACAATATTTTCTGTGTTTTTCTCCTCTGCAGTCAAAATTTCACAAGAATATCTGACATTCAGAGTTGAAAATAAATGAAAATTTGAACAAAATGCTGAACGCTCTCCTATGTATTTTATGGCGTGAACCTGCCTTTCTTAAATGTGTCATTTTCCATTCACCTTCCTTTCCTTCCCGCTTTAAAATGAAGAACAAAAGGGAGAATTTACAATCTCAAAAAAAAAAGGGGGGAGGGGGGTTTACTGTCATGTTCTAGCTAGAGTTTAACTAAAACTAGTCTGTAAGTGCCAAGCTGCAGGCATTATCTGGAAGCTGACTCCCATGTTTTTCCCTTTTTACTTCCAAATTTTAGAAAATAATTTCCTTCTAAAGCACTAGGGTACCTTTTTGGTGCCTTCAATAGCTTGGGTTTTTGCCTTCGTTACTGAGTGCAGAAAAATTTTAAGGATTTCAGAATCTGCGTACAGTTAAATGGAAAGGACAGGTAGTCCATCTCCCCTGAACTTGGGTATGTAGCGGCAGAGGAACTGACTGAACGAGATGTCTGTAACTAATGGCAAAGGGGGCAGAGAGTGTACAACGGGTATGGATTTTGCAACCGGGGTGCACTGGAGGCTTCCACTTGACATATCCATTTTCAAGAAGTAACCAATAAATGACAGAATAAACAGTTGCAAGGAGCTTCCATAAGAGCACCTAAAGGCAGATGATCCATTGACTCCATAGAATAAGAGATGGGATGTCTTTATCAAGGAAGTAGATAAGAGAAGTTGTAGAATAATGAGACGTGAGGAGAGTTTACTGTGTGAGTGGTATATAAGGTGCCAGCTACATGGCATCTGAGCATCTGAGTGACAGACATGAGAGACCCCACATTCACTAATCTGTTAGCACAGGCCAGAAGCTATAATTGCCACTGTGGCTCATCATTTTCTGTAATGCCTGCGTGCCTACGTGTCTGCGCTGCTCAAATCTAGATTTTTTCAGATCTCCTTCCTCTGCTCTTTGTTCTGGGCTCCATTCTGGTTGCTCTCAGTTGGACTCATTTCAGCCTCTTTCTTCTGCTAGAGCAGTGAATGTTCCCTGATTTTTTGGCAGTTGTTCATTAAAGTTTTATGGGGTTTTTATTTTTTTTCCCCCCCCCTACATGTCATGTGCTGGCTTCTGCTGCCTGTTCATGTTTGTTTTGGTTACCTTTTATAATATGTGACTACAGCTTGCACCCGTGGTCTATATTACAGTTTTCTGAGGTCAGTCTTCTTTACATCCCATGCTATATTTTTCAGTTCAGCTTTTGGCTTGATTCTTTGAAATTTTCTGCTCTCTTTGGACCAATATAGTCCTTGTGTTATATGAAAGATTTATTAAGTGGCTTTTTGGGTTGGGGGGGGTGGCAGTCGGGATTTCTCTTTTTCCCCCCAGAACCATTGTTGTGGCTGCCTGTCTTTTCTGTGGATGTGCATTTTTAGGTTATATCTTTCTGGTGCACAGTGGGCAGATGCCTCTGAGCTCTGCTAGTACTCTGAGCCAACTAAAGGCTGCATGGCCATGGTTTGCATGGCGCTGAGCCCAAGCTAACATATCTTGCCTCTCAGCAGGATTTACTAGCTCAGTCTTGATGCCCTAGCCAACCAGCAGTTACGCATTTTCTGTCCACCTTGGAGAGCAGGCAGAGCAAGCTCACACGTGCTTGTGATTTACTGCGTACTTCCTTCAGAGTACACAGCTCATGAGTTCATCATTTTCCTGGTGGTTGTCTGTGCATTCTCCTTTCTGGTGGAGTCAACAGCAAGCCAGTGACTGTATGTTCACTTCAGAACTAGAAGTTAAAACCATATTCTAGGATTTAGCAAATCTATACATGATGCATTTAAATGTTGGGTGTGGTTTGTTTTGGTTTTTTTTTTTTCCATACCCCTTTTGTGTCTGATAATTATCCCCTTTGGAGGAGTTTGCTGTCACTAGTTTAACTTTTGAGGGTATTATTAAAGTTTGTGATAATTTATCAGGTTGCGTTTAGATTTTATATATATATATATATCAATCTTTCATTTTCCACCTGGAGATGGCGTATGGTAAAGGCAGATCTATTTCTGTTGTGGCAAAGTAAGAAAGCCTTTACCTCCTTGGACTTTCTGTTCCTTGGAGGTAAACTGGTTCAAATACAGAACATACCAAGTGACAGTGGTGGAAGATTTGACAGTGTTTCCCTGAAATCTCCTTGGCTCCAGGTCTGCATGAAATTTGTTTAAGGCTTCTAAAATGTTGATGTAAAGTTTGTTTCACAAGTTAAATGGATGATAACTGCTGGTGGAAGTGGGAGCACAGCATTTTGATTTGCCACTGGCTCATTCTTATGTAACCTTCTCTGTGCATGTGGACTTCAGAGAACATTAGTGCTGTATTTTAATAGAAAAGGATATGACTGACCTCTGCTTTGCCCAATAGCAAACAAGATGCAAGGCCCTTGACCAGCATACTTGGTGGCATAAAAATAATTTATTGGGCAGAAGCACCTAAGTAGTTTCAATGGCAATAACTTCTGATTGAGTGGAGCCTCGGTGACTTGTTTGGACATAAGCCTGTTGAAACAGTCCCAGATCGCCCTCTCTTCAGTCATAATTTTACTTGGATCCCAACTACCGTTCTCATGCTGTTGTGATACATCCAAACAGAGCACTCCATCTTTTTCTCATTCTGAAATTTTTCATGTCTCACTGCCTCCAATTTCCTGTCCCTGCACATCCTGAACTCTGGAATGCTTTTGCCTGTGCTTTTTCTCTGAGCCACTCTCACCATCCTCCGTATAAAGAGACCACATTATAGAGACATTATCTCCAGAGTTACTATTTATACATTTTAATTTGCACCCATCCAGCATTTTAACTGTTCTGACATGGATTCCAAGATTTTTGTCTGTTAGAAGTAGTTCCCTGGCAAAACTGCGAAGGTCTTTAGGGAATTACAGTGCAGAGGTTTGCAGATGGTTGGAGACTTGCTCAGACATACTCTGCTGGGTAGCACAGACAGACTTGCCCAGTGTTTGAATGGTGTACATAAAAAGACAGTATATTTAATGTTAACGATGGCACTTGAACCTTTTTACTCCGTAAAGTTGCAAATGTTTTTTTGTAGTGTTAGAGTGCTGGCCTTTTCACCCTTAAAACATCTTTGAATGAGAAACATTCTTCTCTCAGAACATTTCAAGTAGTTGTGAAAATGGCTTTTTTGCTGTATTAAAAGGAAAAAAAATATGATTGTGTGCATTCTGAAGACTGAGAAAATCTCAGGGAATTTTTGTTTTGTTTTATTTTACTCCCTACATTTATTTTTTTTTCTTTTAATGCAGATTCCTGTAGCTGACTAAGAACAGTAAAACTAAGGGGGTGAAATCTTTAACTCTGCAGTCCCTTGTTCCAGCAACACTCATTCATCAGTGGCCTTTTAGGAGTTCATAGGTCCTTGACTTCCTTAAGGAATGCCCAATTTATAGCTTCCAGTTCATATAAAAACCTTGAGGACACTTTAGTCTGCCCTGAGGGCCATTCCCAGTTCCTGTGTTCCAGATTTCTCTTTATATTTACTGTGGACAATAGTTATAATTGAGTGACAATGGGAGGACCATGTTTTAGTGCCATTAGGAGGAGCAACGTTTGGGCAGAGTGGGTACTGACTGTTGTTGGGTTTTAGATGGGACTTAAATGTACCTCTAATATGAACTGGAGATGAGTGGGATTTAGAGCTATGGACAGTGTTAGAAGACAGGCTATACCATGAAGACTGAAACTTGGCTTTGTCAGATAGGATAATATTAGGGGTCCTTCATAAGAGCTATTAGTCAACTAAAAAGAACTCTTACTGAGTTTATGTAATTCTTGCTGGAATTGCTCTTTATGTTTGGTTTATCTGTGAACATTTTTTTTTTTATTCATGTTCATAAAAACCTCATTTACAGAGTAAATTTTTTCTCTGTCGTACCATTAAGTTTGTAAGAAGCAAGATAAATAAAGGCAAAATCAACAGATGTAGGTGCTCTGTGGAGGAAGCAGATCCAAACAAAGGCATCTTTGCCAACATGCACCTCTAGGACCTGTACTGTGGGAAAGGATTTCTTGCCAGTCTGAGAACACCAGTGTATTAGCAGGTGGTGACCTTTGGAAAGTAGTTGTCTGTGCTGGGCACAGAAGGAGCAGATGGCTCTGGGCAAACCTCAAAAACACCATACTGAAACAAATTCATAAATATTCAGAATGTCGTAAAGACTGTAGGTCTATGAACGTTCCTTTCAAGGCAAACATGGTATGAGGGGTCCCATCCTCTCATTCTACCCTGCTTACGCCTTCCTTGCTGGACATCAGGCATGATGATGGCACAGTCTGTGGGGCTATGCAGTGTATCAGAGTAAGGAAAGGAGATACTTTGGAAGCAGATTATTGGCATAGTTACCTGGTCTGTACAGGGAAGTGGAAAAGGGACTGTACAAGAAAAAAGCTTTTACATTGCCTTAGCTCTTGGGGATTTAATATTTGCTTTGTAGTGGCTGAGTAACTCTTAAGGTGGAGATGGAATTAAGAGTGTTTCTGAAGTGAGCATTATTCACAGTTCTTCAGTGGTGATAAGAGCTTGAGGATCCACCATGCTGAAATCTTGCTCTGCTTTTTTTTTTTTTTTGTTTTTGTTTGGTGTTTTTGGATTCCTATGTTGTTTGTTCAACTGATATGTGCTTCTGTTATTGCAAATGAGTCTGGACTAAGGGTAGGTGCGAAAAAAACCAAGACAGTAATCAATCTTTTAGGCTCCATTTATATTTTCAGTGTATTTTTCCCAAGAAAAAATAATCTTATTTTACTAGTAGGTGGCTTTGCTGCCAAGTACCAAGTATACCTGCAAAAAAAAATTGAGCAGCATTTTCTCCAGCTATGATTTTATGTACAGAGTAAGATGGACTCTCTGTCCTTTGCTACTTCATGCTGACTTCGTGAATTGATTTACACAGTCCTGCCTTTGGGCCTCTCAAAGATGTCTTGTTGATGTCCTGAATCTGAGAAGTTTGATTTGTTAAAGATCTGTTGGATCACTTAGTCCTTTCCCTGTGAGTCTGTCCAGTTACTTGTCATAAAGTATTTTAACTTAAAACCTTTTAATTTATGGTGATTTATTACTGGTTTATTTTTAATGTTTATGCCACACATTGTTTCTCAAAGGATCAATTTTTCAGGGCTCTTACCACTGAGGGGTGCTCTGCATTTGTGAGACTGCCCTGAATTTTGGAGCCGAGAGGAAGGCAGTAGGAACCACTGGCTGGAATTTTGGTGATGAGTTGCTAAAAATCATCTTTGTAGGAAATGACTGCATTTATGATTCAGTCATTAAGGGTTATGGACATTTCCATTTCATAACTAAATTTCAAGGGTTCCATTTTGTCGTGGGTTGACCTTGGCTGGCTGCCAGGTGCCCACCAAACTGCTCTCTCACTCCACCTCCTCAGCAGGACAGAGGGAGAAAATACGTTAAAAAAACATTCGTGGGTCAAGTTTAAGAGGAAAAAAAGCAAAGGCTGTGCACAGAAGCAAAGCAAAAAAAAGATTTATTCTCTACTTCCCGTCAGCAGGTGATGTCCAGCTATTTCCTGGGAAGGAGGGCATCGGTACACATACTGGCCACTTCAGAAGACAAATGCCTCACTAAGGAATGCACCCCCCCTCCTAGACTTCGTTGCCGAGTGTGATGTTTTTAGGATATGGAATATCCCTTTGGTCAGTTTGGGTCAGCTGTCCTGGCTGTGTCACCTCCCAAACCCTCACCCACTCCCAGCCTACTGGACTTTGGATGAGGTTGGGAAAACATCCTTCGTGCTGTGCAAGCACTGCTCAGGACTGGCCAAAACATTGATGTGTTGTCAACACTGTTCTAGCTACAAATACAAAGCACAGCGCTATGTGGGCTGCTGTGAGGAAAGTTAACTCCATCCCAGCCAGACCCAGTACACAGTTAAGTTATTAATTATATTTACAGAATATTCTTTTCTACTGTAAATTGGTTTAAAGCAATTAAATTATATTTTAATCCCTGATTTAGTAGTAACTAAAAGGTTCCTGGATAAGAAAAACTTGCATTTTAAAATTATCTAAATTAGAGGTCAGTCAGCAGTTGTTTTCTCCCCTCTTCATTCATGTGTGTTCTTGATATGGAATAGGATTTTTTTGGATCCAAGTTCTGAATGTCTGATGGCAGATATTTGTTATTTGTAATTTTCTGGAAACTGAGGAGTTTTGTTCTTTTCAACTTATAATAACTAGTGGTTTTAGTGGGCCACATTTGGCTGAGCTGTGGTCTTCACGAAACATTACATTTCTTTGTGATTTTTATAAGTTAAAAGTACATTTTGAAGTTAGATAGGAAAATCCAATAATGCATGTATTAACTCTGCTAATATTTTAAATAATTTATCTTTATATGGTTTCAGAGTGGTTGCTCTGAAGGATATAGGTAACCTTATCCTGTGAAGTGATTTATTAATAGAGAGTAGGACTGCTTTTTATCTGACTGAAGGATTATAATAATGTGAAGTTAAAACTATTTAGTTCCTTCCCTCTCTTCTTCTATTCCTTTGTAAGATAAAGGTCGTTTGAAGTCAATGGCTGGTACATTTGGAACTAATAGCAGGAAATGCTCTTTCTAACAATCTCTTGTATAGGCAGGGCTGAGCCCATTTCTCATTATAAGATGTGTTCACTTGGTCATAATTCTGGTAAACTTTAGAGCAGTAAGGCTGAACATTCCATGTCCAGCTGTCTGCCTCAGACCAAATTTGGAGTTTTTATGCAAAATACTCAGCTCTTTCCAAGGCTGAGACTAGGACAAGCTTTTGTTACCTTGTTTGAAATTCTTGACGCTTTTTTGTTGTTATTGAACAGCTCTGTTCAATTAGCATTTAAGGCTGTGGAGTTGAACCTTGCTGAGATGGAAGAGTCTGTTGTTTTAGGTATGTGTCCTTGGCCATGGAAGTCTGTCCAAATTTGGTAACATTTTATGTGACTTTAAATAAAGAATATTCACATATACTCATAAGACCTCTTTCTTAGCACCAGACAGTGCTGGAATATTGTGTCCACTCAGTATGTTCAAGGAAGCCTCTGAAAGTCAGTGGGAAGATGGAGAGCCATTTGGTAGAAGTAAAGAGATAATAGGCAACAGACAGAGCATATTTGAGAAAGGTATTTGAAGTGCCTTGGGTAAAGGCATTTGGCAAGAAGCCGTGGAGAGATGCACTACACTAGAAGCTCGAAGGGAGATGAAGTGATACCTGATAATGGTGGTCAAACGGAAGGAAAGGTGGAGAGGGGTTGAACTTGGGGGGAGATGAACAGAAGGGCAGGGGTCACCAGCCCATGTTTTCCTCAAAAACCTGAGTGGAAGCGCTGTTTCCTTAGTCTCAGGGTGGTGTGAAAAGAATATACTTGTATGAAATTTGCAGTCATTTGTGTATGAATTTCAGCTAGCTCTGAAAAATGGTAGTTTGTTGCTGTGGTCATTTGCTGCAGTGTCTCAAGGATTTGTATGATGGGCCTATGTGTGAACTGTATACAATTATAACTATATACACTAAAAGCACATTTAAAGAAAAAGCAAAGGTTATGAACATATACATCAAGGATTAGAATGGCCTGGACAAACTGTATTCTGTAGCCTTGTGAAACTTTTGTGATCTAGGGGTATTTTTTCCTGTATATCACTGTCATAACATTAAGTGCTTGCTGGTGCAGTAAGCCTGAGCCAACCTTGTACTAAAAGTTTGGTGCATCAGCTGGAAGTTTTCTGGTTATCAGCTGTGTAAAGGGAATACTGCTTTTTGTACCACTGCTCTCCCACGCACTGCAAAATCTGTGTGTAGTGAATAAAGCAGGGGACATAGGAAGTAAAAGGAAGTTGTTATGGGTAAGGTAGCTGAATCCATACATGGAGATATGGGTCCCAGCTCTGTCTTTGCTGCAGAGTTTTGTCTGTTGCTCAACAGCAACTTAACATTTTGCACATTTCATTTTGTTTCTTTATGTTGAAACTGAGGTCCCCAAGACTGATTTGCAGAAGTACTGGGTATTTGTACAAGTAACTTAAGTCCATAATTTGAACATAGTCTGGCGTTAGGAATCTGAGAGTGAATACCCTGAGACCCCTGTATGTTTTTGGTAGTTAAACTTTTTTCACCTCAGTTCTTCCTGCTTTCCAGGGTGCGTTATGAAGAATGGTTAATGACTGTGATGAGAGCTATAAAAAATACTCCTGAGGAAACTAGTATCTCTACCTTGATGGTAGGATTTGAATAGTCTGGTCTGAAAAAGGATACAGCCACGTATGGAACCGTCTCTGCTGTGTACAGAATGAAGCAGGGGACCTTCTTAAAGGTTAATATATGAGTACCTGATTAAAGACAATATCCTAATGCATATGTGCAAGAGGGACAAATTAAGCTTGTACAGGCAGCTATTCCCTAACTTATGAATGTTTGACTTTGCAATCTTCTAAATACTCTTTTCATGCAGCTTTTTTTTTTTTTTTTTAATGTGTAGTTTATGTTTCAGCTGGGGAAGAGACTGGTAGACTCATCACGAGGAGAGGCTGAAATGTGAAGCTGTGTGTTAGAAGACCTCCAGATTTAGTTATAGCTATTTTTTTGTGTGTGAAAATAAGTGCTTACTTGATGCTGTGTTGCTATCTGTAGTTCTGTGGTTACTGCTCTGAGAATGAAATGACCACGGAGAGTGATCTTTCCACAGTTGCAGTATGCATGGAGGTGAGCCCGTGGCAGCCCCTGGAGGAGCCAGTTGCTGGGGCACTGGGCAATTTTGTTCAGTTGCTGCCTGTCTCTGTTCATGGCCTAAGTCAGGCTTCTCTTTTAAGGGCTGAAAACCTTTCACAAATGCTTTATTTACAGTAAAAAAGAATTGCTACGTTGCTAGGGACACATGGTGGAAAATGAAAACAAGCCCATTCTTCTGTATTTTCTATCCTGTAGGTAAAATACAAGAGAGACTTTGAAGAAAGCAAAGGAAGAGGGTTCAGTATTGTGACCGATACGCCCGAGTTACAAAGACTGAAAAGGACTCAGGAACAAATCAGTAATGTATGTGACTGCCACCTAAAGTGATTGTAGATGGAGAAATAGTGTGTCTAAGAAAAGGCATGTTTGTTGGTGTTTCTGATGAAGTCTGTGAGAGTGAAGAATCTGATTTTGGTGACCGATTTGTGTATGTCAGATTTTGAAGTGTGTGTAACTTTATACCATGGACTTGTACAGCACATTGGCAATGTGTGTTCACCTCTCCAGCTTTCAGCAAGTATGCTCAAAGTATTTTCTATACTAAAATGACTTGATGCTTTAATAGATTTGCCAGCAAGTAAGACTACTTTTGTAACTTTTTATTTACATAAACTATATAAATTATATAAGCTATAAAATTTTGTCTTTTTTTTAGCAGGGGCTGTCAAAATTAACATAACTGGCAGGATGGAGTTTTCTCAAAGCAGATAAATTTTGATACCAAGTTTTAAAAGAAAATACATGCAAGACAATGTTCTGCAAGATGAGAAGGGAATGTCAAATAGCAAAACTTAGCCATGTGTTTAATTGTCTTAGAGCTTGAATGGAGCATGCTTTCAAGAGTGAGATTTTTAATCACAGGACTTTTCTCGACTTATGTTTTCACTAGGGAAGTTATTTATTTATATTGTATTCCCTTGTAGCATGTTTAACTCACTGCATGATGGAATATTGGGTGATATGTAGTGCAAGTTATGATATGTATGAAATAGGTAAGAATTAGAGTGAGCTAGAAATTATAGAAAATTAATACCGTTAGCTTGTACTTGCTTCCCTCCTGATCGTTGTACTGCTGTGAGAACTTGGTCTCCCTAGATTGTTTTGTGAAAATTTTTTAAAATCATTCCTTGTAGTAATAAAATAGCATCTCATCAGAGGCACCCAGTGTAAGTATGATTACAGGAAAATTATGATGTTTATTTACTTGAGAGAAAAAACTTCAGGTGGGGTTGTCATTAAAAAAAAAAAAGACACTGGAAAATACTAATTTATCACAGCAGTGGAGATGTACCGTTTCTGCTGAAGTGTTCACTAGTTAAGATCCAGAGCTGGTGTTTAAGGTGAAAAATTGGGGCTCTTCTCCTTGAGCCTTGGCCAGTGGGGAGGACAGTTAATTTAAGAGCCATGCAAATGCTCCTATGCATAAATAAGACGAGAACAAAAGCTCATATCTTATGTTAATTCTGGGGCTAACTGAAATGTCAGGTTTGTGAGAGAGAAGGATGTATTCTTCAGAGTGGCAGAAAGCATGGCCATTAAGGCTTCAAAATGGGATCTGGGCAACTTCAGCGAGTCCCTGGTTTTAATCAGCTGTATTTTTTATTCAGACCAGGAACTTAAATTGGGTCCTCTCATGACCTACATAGCTTCCTCGAGCAAGAGTGATTCTTTTGTATGGGGTAGTTCTGGAACACATCAAGGAGATGAAACGAGCAATGCTCTGAGTACTTAATCCCTTGCATGGGTCTGCTCTGGTAGGAGAGGTTGAGAGGAGTACCCTACAGCAGGCCTACAGTACTCAGGTTTGGATATTAGCATGCCAAGATATTTAATTACATTGCCCAAGCACAGTACCCTCAACATCAGAATATATAATAGTATGACACAGCTCACTTGCATACTCTTTCTGTCTCTCTTGTTCAAAGTATATTGGGTTTTCTTTTGTGGGAAATGGAGGAAATAATAACCAAATA
>NW_010108433.1:56728-92967 GCF_000699245.1 Pterocles gutturalis | reverse complement strand
GTTCTGGGAAATGGTAAAGAGTTTTTTTCCCATCTCTATTTTTGAGTGGGACAAGGAGGTTTCTCTTCTAGTAGAAGACCTTGTTGTACAATTTAGGATACTGTTTGGCTCCTGAACCAAAGGTATCTACCTGCCTTTTCAGACCCAGAAATATATTTCTAAATGTGAAAAGTGTTTGTCTTTTTTTTCCATTTTTTTTTTCTTGATGGCTGGATGTAACACTTTGGTCTCTTCATTCCTAACCACCCAGTCTTGACAATACAGAGTTGTTCCGTTCAGTCTTAACAATACAGAGTTGTTCCATTCAGTCTTAACAATATAGAGTTGTTTTCTTGTTGTATGTAGCTGACAGAGATTGCAAGTCATGGACTTTAATATAAATAATTAATTGAAGGATAAAATGGAATTCTAAAAATCTGCATGATAAAAGAAGTTGCATTTCATTCATGCTTACACTAAAATAATAATGTGATTTATAGTGTTATATCCTAGAAAGGTAATTCTGCATAGGCTACAGCTTGAATCTAGTTAGAAAACTCCTGTATTATAGAAATGCATTCCACACAGAGTAGTTTCTGTATTTATCAGATAAACAGTATACATCATGGACTAAGGATCTAATTAAGGTTTCAAGACGCTGAAAGGTAAGCACTTTAATAATTCTAAAATAATTTTACTTTTCATATATAGCAAAATGGAAGAATACTAATATATATATGTTTAATTTTCAGTTCTGTTTTGATTCACTTTGAAGTATTGGAAACTTTTCAAAGTACCTATTTGAAACAAAACTGTAACAACTTCCTTGAAGGGGTAAGTGTGCACAGTTAAGTGTGTAGCTATTCTTCATGAAGATAAATAACAAAATAGAACTAATGGTAATAGATGTTATTTATCAGAAATCTTTATAAAACGTTGTCTTTTTGTCCTGATATTAAGTTTTGCAGCATACATGAATGTTAGCACGGTGCTCTGACTTTGTAAAGGATCTCTTACCATATCAGTATAAACCTTGAGAGGAAAAAAGGTAGTGTGGGGAGTGGGAGGAGAGTGGGTTGATGGAAGGGACTGGATTTTGGTTGCTATTTTGCCACCAGCAATCCTGCCTCTGAAGACTTAGACCAAGGTCGTGGAATTTGTTTTGTGGATCAATGGATGTATCAGGACCAGAATGGAGTTTCGTAGAAAAGAATGAAATTTACCCCAGTGTTTCATATTTTTTAGCATTAAAAGCCCAATTCTGCGGATGTACAACATGCTTGTTAGAACTGCAAAGCCTCTCTAGGACATTCAGGTTCAGCTCCCCCAAACTGCAACTGTTAAAGCTTCGTAGTACTGAGTTATCTTGAAAGTTGTAAACCACACATACTACGTGTAAACCACACATACTATGTGTATGTATGTGTAAACCACACATACATACGCTAGTCTAGATTGATGTAGGCAAAGCTGCATAAGCTAAGCAGCTTTTTTTACTGCTGAGTTTGCAGGATTTTTAGCACCCTTTGCATGACTGAGGCGTCACTTTAAAACTTAAATGAATTTTACAAATTAATAGATGTGAAAGTATTTAGAAGTATTATAAGAAGTATATATGTTTTTAAGTATTATAAGAGTTTATTAGTATTTTTTCGATTATTCAAAATATAAAATTTCCATAATTTCTGCTGCAGATGTCACTGTTTCTTGGCATTGAATATGTAGTTAATACAAAATCTATACTGTTCACACAGTGAAATACTTTCATTTTGTTAAAAGACCTTGCAGTGGGTTTTTGTCTATCTTGAACTTTGTGAGGATTTTCAGTACGAATGCAAATATTCTCAAAATGAAAAAAATACCATGTATTTTTATAGGTGATTTTGACAATAAGCTAACTGTAAACCGAGTTAACAAGGAAAAAATTCAGGTGTCAAAAGGAACAGAATAATTAAAGAAGATGGCAAAGTCTGTTTATTGATCTATCATGACACATGGCTAAATGAAGAAGTGGGAACTCAGTCTAATAATATTTCCTTTGGGGAAATGGAACACTTTCAGCAGTTTGCAGCAATGAGCTGCAGCTTACTGCCACTGCACTTTTATGTCTAGATACATGGCTTGAAGCATATTTTATCCTATGTGAAGTTAGTTGCTCTTTCTTGAATCTGTTCCTGGTAAATGTCTGCAAAGTATAAAGCAAAACAGGTGTCCATACAAATTGATGGAGTGAGAAGCTTTCATTCAGATAGAGGTCAGTGCTTGGATAGTAGAGGTTGCTGGCTTGGTTGTATGGCTGGAAGGGTGCATGGAAGCTTTCACAGTGGTTGCCCTCATTACATTGAGAGCCTGTGTAAGCATTTTTCACTTCTGTTATGAACTTACATCATGTGGGAGCAAGAAGCAACGCACATCTGTGCCCTTCCCTTTGAGAGCTAACAAAATGGAGCCATGCAGTTCATTTATATGTATGTGACTCATTTTCCAGGAGGTTTGGATTGTATATGAAATGAAAACTATACATTAAGGTAAAAAAAGGAAAATAAGAAAACAGATTAAATTCAGTTTATGAAGCATATTTCCAAGGTATCCTATTTTGGTGAAGACCGTCAGTTAGGAAGGACAGTAGAGCTAGAAAAGAGAAAGTCTCTGAATCACCCCGGGGGGTTGGGGCCATCTATCCCATATACCAGGAGCTGAACTCCTCACTGAAGTTAGTGAAGCCTGTATTGGATGCAGAGGGAGAGCATGAAATCCATCTGATTTTGGAAAAGCTATAAGCAAAGCCAACCAGTCTTTTTTTTTTTTTTTAATATTCTGATTCCGAGAAGTAAATTAACAGTGCTTTTTCCTTATTTTTGTGAAAACAGTGTTTTAAACATTAATTGATTATGTAAAATCACACTTTCTTTAGATACGATTTTTGATTATGTACAATAGAATTTTCTTACAAATGAAAATCTTGTAACATTCTCAAAAGCAGTGTGTGCGGATTTGAATGAAAAAGGCTATGTATTAATTGTCTTTAATGAAATGTGGTGCCTTTTTTTTCTTTTTTCTAAGTATCAAGGGTCACATTCTACCTCCAGTTAAATTTATACAGGTTCAGGGGAAGCAGCAGCCGGGATTTCCCCCATAATTTGAATCAACTAAGCACCTGTTTTCTGGAGAAAGACACAAATGATAAGGAATTGGGTACTACCTCTGATGTGATAAAAAATATGTCTTCATGTATCAACTAAAGGAGGACACAAATGACATTGCCACTGTACTTGTGCACATCTGCACATCTGAAATTAGAAACTGTCCCTAACAGACATTGAGCCATGGCTCTGGTTTTGGAAGCTATTGGCGCAGTTGTTCAACCTGTTTACTTGCTCAAACATAAAATGGTCTCCTAAACTGCCAAAACAGATTGCAGAGAAAATTGGCAGGAGAAGGTGTTAACAACAAGGCCCAGAGGTCCATTTGTAGGATTCACAGCGTAAAGCCTGCAGATACTCGTCTCTAAGGGCTTTTTTCCCTCCATTGAGTTTAAGTGAAGGAGAAGAATAGCATGAAAGGAAACAAGAAAAACCAACAGCAACATCAGTCTCTGCATTTCACAAAACCAACCGTGGCACATCAACGAAGAGGCGATAAGCATGTTAAATCACATACAAAAAGAGCTTAAATTGTTCTAGGCAACCCTGGGATTTTCTCTGCTTCTGAAGTAATTCACACTTAATCTGACTATATGATAGTATGATTTTGTTGCTGTTGTTGTTGTTTCATTTGAAAAATAGGCATTTAATAATATATGACAACTGTGTCTGCTAACATAGACTGAGTAGCGGTTGCTTACCCGTGTACGGAGTGCTGTGTGCCGGTAGCAGGCATGGACGGCTTGGTGTGCTGCGGTACAGATTGCTTTCCGCTCCTGTTGGTTCTTCTGACAGTTTAACATGAACTGCAGCTCCAAGAGCTATTCATTTTTGGTATGCTGTAGGCTTAATTCCACACAACCGCATTTCAAATATACGGCATGTAACTCATGTGATTAAGCATCTACCAGTTGCATTCAACAGCATTTTTTTCTGGATGGAAGCTAGGAGTTTGACTATGTCATTCCTATGGCTAATCCAAGTGTATCTCTGCAAGAAGGTAGAGTTCCTACTGTGCTTCTGTGCAGTGGACATACATGCATAGAGCCATGTCCAGCCTTGTCACTTTTCTGGATTTACCTTCTAATCTTTCTTCGTATAGGTACATGAAAATGGAAATTCTGAGAAGCCCCAGGTTCTTCGGCTTTCTAATATTTCTGTGTTAAGTTTTTTGACTTCTCATTTTGAGTAAGCAGAAATAATTCTGCCTTTAAATGTGGAGTCCTAATAAATGCTTTAGAAATTACTTAGCAAAAGAACATGAATTTTCAATGACTATTGGTATTTTTTTGCAGATTTTTATATAGTTTGCATATACAGTACAGCTTTCAGAAATTTGTAAAATGACTGAACACATGCTTAAGAATGATGAGTCTAAGGAAATGTAAGTAATATTTTAGAACTCGTGCTAAGTGAGCAACTGGGAACCTTTGAGAATGCATTTCAAACCTCAATGTGTATTCTACTTAAAAAATAAAGATCTTTAATGATAATTATCAAAGTATTATGCAAAGATAGAAAAAGACAGTGTTAGGTTAGTACCTATGTATATGAATTCTTTACCTAGACTTTCAGTTAAATGTATTAAATTATTTAATGGCATACTACTTTGTCTGCTTCCTCCTGCTTTGATCCCTGGGTAGAACAATAGTCACCATGCATTCAGCTTTATAATACTTAATTTCATTTACTGTTGTTTTTTTTTTTTTTTTTTTTTTTTTTTTTTTTTCTGTATGGTATGATATTCCACACACTGTAAAATGTTGTAAAAAACTACCTGTAACAACTTTGTGGAGTTTTCCTCAAAGCTTTTTTCTCAGTTCTTTAACTGTATTGAATGAAGTTGTTTTCAGAGTTGTCTAAGAAATGAGGAGGTATTAGAATCCCCTTTTATGCAGTCCTTATTTACATGAAGAACTAGAGCACAGAGATTAAAGTATTCATGCTAGTCCAGTAAGCGGCACCTAGAGTAAGCCATTATCTTCTATGTCAGGCTCATTCCAGAGCAGTGTGTTTGTGATTCATCAGGGGTAATGCTGACTTCTTTTTCTGTCCCCATAACTTTTTCAGATTCTTTTTGTTGGTCTCCCTTTCTTAATCCTTGTGATATACATGACGATAACTCCCAACATGTGGGAAGAAACAGTATTTCTAGACCCCAGAATGCCAAGTACTTTTTGGAATGTTGGATACTCATAATAATTATTATGTATGAATCTGTCAGTACAGGTGGAGTTGAATAATTTAGTTGACATTGACTACTGGAAAAATCCTACTGAGCAGGTGGACTTTCAATTTGCAGCAATGTATAGCTTAGTCACATTAGGTCATATTTCATGGGGCTAGTAAAACAGATATCCCTAACATAGTGACATTCTTCACCTGCTGAAGATCAGCTTCCTGGTCCAGAGCAGGAAAAGCATTAGAGTCCATCAGTGACATTGTTATAAGGCTACTTCTTTTGCAACACAGGTGGAAAGGTTCATAACTCTTCACTAGAAATAACAGCAGCATTTTAAGCATTTTACCATTGAGAAGTTGGAAAACAAACCCCTGCCCAGGGGGAGTCTACTGCATTTGGAAAAACTGTTAGCATTAAAAATAGGGATTTATAATAGGTGTTAGTGAGTTGTTTGGGCTATTATATCCCATACTACTCATAATAGCATTAGATGTGTAAATTCAGATAGCCATTTGGGTAAGTCCGTTGAAACACTAACCCCAAATCTATACTGAAGTTCTGGTAGGCTACTAATGTGTGAGAGAAACACCACATCAGCAAGTTGTGTAAAATGGAAGTGCTTGTCTGTCAGACATGAGTCTGTTTGGACTTGAATGGCATGTGACCTTGGGACAGTTTCGGCCTGGGGAAGGCTCCCTTTCAGCAGTCCCACAGCGAGGATGGATAAATGACCTCAAAGGACCCTCGCAGATGTGAAGCTGAAACTGTCCTCAAGGATGTAGGGGGAAATATTTTAGGTTAAGTGGATCTTTGGTAGTCAAAGCAAGGAGACGTGACGCCTACGTAGCTGCCTCTTAAATTATCTTATTCCATCTGGCCTTATGCTATAGGCTTGGTTACAAAAAACTCTTTTTTCTCCTTTTTTAGCAAATATTATATATATGATTATGGTTTATTATGTTTTTTCTAGGATTTCAGAAGTCTTTTTTAGAAGTTTTTTTAGAACTTTGAAAGTTTTTTTAGAAGAAATTGCTCTAACTTGCTTATTTTCTTCTTTATCAGTTCTTTAATATGAAATTAGATAATTACAAAAGTTATAGAGCTTTTATGATGTTAAAATACATCTCAAAGTCTGAAAAAGTTTTCAGTGATGTTCCACAGGGAATAGTGTAGTCTTTCTGATTCTAATTTTAATAAATAAATTTGACAGGATGACTGTAACCTTGCTCACTGTATTGACAAAATAGAATGAGTTGTGTGGTGGAAGTAAAACAAGCCATCCAGAAAAATCCCCAAAGGCATGGTTTTACTGCATTGTGTAAGTGGGTCAACTCATGCATGAGAAATGAATGCTAATTGTAAACTGGTTCCAAAACTGTAGACTTTAAATAGAATTGAATCAAATTATAACCTATATATTTTCATAGAGATGTCCTATCATGCTTCTCTTTAGAAAACAGTGACAAAGCTGAGCATTACAGAGAAATAATTAAAACACGTATTTGTGATACATCAGAATTGTGTCACTGAACTCCAAAATCAAAGGCATTGTATTAATTTATGTCACTGGCACTTGCAAATTTTAAGTTGAACCTGTATTTAGTTAAACCCATATTTGAGTTGATGGGTTGCTTTATGTGAGATACACTTTAATTCAATAAAGATTGCTGTGTTTTTTTTTTCATCAAAATGTTCAATCCAGTCTAGAAAAATACTTCTTGGGCCTTTTCTGGTTAAAATAGTAATAAAATAGAAATTTCTGGTTAGGAGATATGAAAGAAAATTGTAGAAATTTCTGTCCTACTTGATTCAACTTCTATTTGTGATATTCATACTGCAAGGCAAGGCTTATATAAAAGGCATCACTAATTTAAGAAACTGCTACATAATCTTCAAGTATGTAACATAACGTTTCATGGACTTCATTTTTAATCCACAGTAATTAACATGCCCTGTCAACAGATGCATGTGTTACCGAAGTAAACCTCTAGGTCAATATGTACTTGTTTAAAACTCTGAACATCCTAACTGGAGGCTGAAACAGCTATGCAAATGTGAGCAATAAATTGAGGGGTATGCTATTTTCACATTTTGCTGCAATATTGACTGTATTGTACATACCTCTTTGTACTGGAGTTTATGGAATGAAAAACACCAAGCTGTAATGAAGACAGCTGTAAAAAGTATTTTGTGGCAACTGTTGTAAATACCTGTCTGTCATCTGACTAGAGGGACGTGAGTCTCTCTTTAAACACTAGTGACTTCAGGACTTAATCAGCTTGGAAGGTTTCTGATATTTAAATTTATGGCTTTTTCTGTTGTGGTATTAAGCAACTAAATCATGACAAAAAGCCAACGACTTCTTTTTCCTGTGTCACTTGAATGTTTTTAGGCAATATAAAAATCGCTCGTTATTTTTAATGAATACATATTTTTGAAGCCAGTGTTTTTTACATATAGTAAAAAGAGAAGTAAAATAAAACCTCTTCATAGTAGCTCAACTTGGGAGCTAATCAAAATTAAGGTTTTAGAATGAAGAAAAATTAATTAGCCAAAAAAGTTGAGAACCAGACATTAGCACCTCCAGAGATCCTTGAGTAGTTAAACGCTTGCAAGGAAAAGATAATTTCTAATTTCCTTGTTTTCCTGTACTGTCCATTAACTACTTATCATTTCATTTTTTAATTCTGTTTTATCTGATGCTTTTGTATGTGCCTCAGTTGCTA
The DNA here is from genome assembly GCF_000699245.1 of Pterocles gutturalis. NCBI lineage: Eukaryota > Metazoa > Chordata > Aves > Pterocliformes > Pteroclidae > Pterocles > Pterocles gutturalis. The sequence goes on along the minus strand of NW_010108433.1, from coordinate 84,937 downwards.
GGGCAGCATCCTTCCTGCTGAAGAACAAGATGCTCTGCTGCTTCCAAAGCTAATACCATCTTTAATCTTGATCCCTGGAGATTTGAATGTCTCACCCCTATGATGCTCACAGACTTCACTGACCTTGACAGCAGGGGTATCTGGTCCTCTGCTGCACTCGTGTTTTTTTTTTTTTTTTTTTTTTTTTTTTTTTTTTTGTGCGTGTTAACACGTATGTCTGTGATTTCGTTAGCCTGTCAGTAGATACGTTAGTCATGACAAAGCCAGCACTGTAGTAAGTGTAATGATTAAACTTTTTAACCATCCTAACACAAGAGGGGAAGTATCAAAAGTTTGCCTGTGACATTTCTGCTTGTGTCTACAAAGATCTTGGAGGATAAGTGTTTACTTTTCCAAAAAGCAGATTAGAGTGACACAAGTATTGCTTTCTAACCCTTTTTGCTGTTGGTGTTGTTCAAATAATGATCTAGTTACAGAAATGTTTGTGTACTTTTTTGAAAGGTTCTTTCTCTGGCTTGCACCAACATAGTCTTGCTGTTAGCAACCACAATATTTTAATGGAAAACTGAAGTAAATTTTTTTTTTTTTTAACTCTGTCTTGAGTTAATTTCTTTCTGTCCTTTCTTTATAACTAGTGACCATATCCGGTTCCCCAGAAGGACAAGGTATAAAGGGGCAGATACTGAATATTTCACTAAGCAAACAACAGACAGCAAATCAAGGGAGTGTGAACTTTAGTCCCTGTGGCTGAGTACTGGACTTTGGGAAAGTCTAGTGTGAGGAAAATGTCATTTGAGAGGTGGTGGTTTGGAACTTCAAGGCTGGTTGTCGTCAGCCTTTCAGAGCTTGCACTCCTGCTGTGCCCCTGCTTCATGTTGACCTCCCCCTTTCTTCACTAGGGAATGATGATGTAAAGTGAACCCTACCCAGTCTGGCCAGTCTAACCCTTTTCCATCCTTAAGAGGAGAAATATACCCCACAGTGTGTGACTTATGTTGCTGGGCTTAACTGATTTTTGTAGGTATTGGCATAACAGGGTAGCAGTTCCTAGTTTCCAGAATAGTGAGTGGGTAAGTGGCTGAGGAGGATGGCATGGCTGGTGTGGGCTTTGGCACAGCAGAGGTGGTCTTTGGGTGGAAAAGGGGAGGATTGACTTATGGGGAAGCTGTGTCAGGACCCAGAGTCTGCATCAGGGCAAGGTCTGAGTGTCTTCAGGATGTGCCTCAGCGTATGAATACTGAGCAGGGATCCTGCTCCCTCTTGTCTGCTTGTGTGACAGAGGCACTTTGTCACCTTGTATCTCGAATGATATTGGCTACCATTTTGTTGCAGAGCTGGAGCCACTCAGTAATGCTGATCCTTCAGGCACCACTGATGGGAACTGAAGGATTCAGAGGATCTAGGAAGATACCTCCATCTCATCTCTCATGTTTTCTTGCCTGCTCAGCAGGGAGACCTGCACTGGTGTGGGCTGGGCTGCCCTTGGCTGCAGTGTTGTGAGCACAAGGGAAATGACCAAAGGTTTTCTTTGCCTGTGCCAGGAGAGCTGTAGATACGACCAGGGCAAGGGCAGCAGGCGTGGAATGAGGTCACTTGTTTGGCATTGCCTTTTGTTTAGCATTCCTTTCTGTGCAGTGTGTGTTTCTGGCTCAGATAATAGCTGGCATGCTGTCTTGAATTGAAAAGTTCACTTAGCAGTCAGGTTCCTTTTCAACAGAAATGAACTGGATGAAAGGCTCAAAAAAAGCTTGGTGGTGATAGAAAATTAAGCAGAATTCTCAATGATAGTGATGGCAAAAAGTTATAGAAGGTGAGATTTAACTGATCAGCCTGTACTGAAAATGGGTAGAAAAGATACTAAGACACAAATGAGGATTGAGCTTTCAGTATGAAAAGTAAAGATCAAGTGGAGTAAATCTATAAAGTCACAGGTAGCATAGAGGTGGAAGAGTGAATGTGATTATATACTGTTTCTTGTAAGGCAAGAACTAGAACCAGGAAGTGTAGCTGTCAGGCATCATACTTAAAAGAAAGACAAATACGTGGCATATAATCAAACTGTGTAACTCAATAATATAGGAGGCAGTGAAGTCTAGAAGTATAGAATACATTAAAAGAAGGATTAGACAAGCCTGTGAAAGTTAAATCCATCAGAAAATATTAACTGTTGTTACCCAAATACCGTGACAGGGTCAGGTCTAGTATGCTGATAGCAGGAAACTGGAAGGATCTCACCAAGAGGAAGACTGTGTTCTGTAGGTACCTTCCCTAAGCATGCAATATTGAGCAGTGGCAGAGACATGATAGTGTCATTAATGGCACCAATGAGTCCATCAGTGAGCTTAGTACCTTGTGCCATTTCTAGCCACAGCTGTGACTCAGCACTACCAAGCAGTGACCAGTCAATTGCTTTCTTGTTTATACATACCTGGGTTGAATTTACAGATTATTAATTATGCACCTCACCCTAGACCCTCTCTGATATGAACAGGCTTCATTCATGACATCTTATTGTCTGTTACAAACCAGAAAGCCTTTCTGAACCTTAAATGGCAAATTTTTGACGAGGTAGCTGAGGTGCAAAATAACTGGGATATGACAGATATTCCTTATGTAAATGCAAGTGTTCTTGCGTGGCCATGGCAATTGACTGACCAGGTATTAGTCGAGAGTAAGATGGTTTTGTCCCCACTAGCATTTTAATGGTTTTCAAGTAAGTCTCCTGATCGTCCTACCACACTTTCTTTGGCATTGCAGGACTATCTTGGAGCATACAGAGTGGATTCATTCCAGATGAAACTAAACTGAAAGCCACCAAAGTGTACCCAGTTCGTTGAACCAGAGTAGAGCTAGACCATAGCTACTCCCCCCTGCTGTAGAATATAGACTTTATGTCCTCAGAACAATTTCATTCTAGAAATCTGCTCCTATTGTGCTGCAGTACTTGCTAATGGAAACATTGCTTATGTTATCCTGCTTAGAAACCAGCTGTCGCTTTGAAGTTGCATTCCTGTGAGACTGGAGAGTGATACTAACTACAACTACAGGATTTAAAATTCAGAAAGTGTAAGGATGGAAATAGCGGGTGCTGAAAATCAGATTGTTTTATGACCTCTGTTTGCCCTGTCAAGGGGTCACTGAGACTTGTCTAGTGCATGCACTAAACTTGTAATTTATGTTTGTGGAGGGTGTCAGGAGGAAGATTCATGTCTGGATGTGCAGGTGCTCCATTAGGACTTAGAAGACATGGATTGATTAGGTGGTTATTGCCACATGCAAAATTAGCCTGGTCAGAGACCCCTGACAGGGAAGCTTAGTGCATAACCAGTGAGCCAGGCTGCAACTGATAGAGCCTCAAAATGTTAATGGTAGATAACAAGGATAACTTGGGGAGTTATCATATCTGATACGCTGGGCCTGAACTTTGCAGATGACATACTGCATCTGTCAGATGTGGGAACTGATTTTCTCTATGATTTTTGAGTCTGGATCAGCAGAAGATAGGCACACAGTCCCTGCGTGTGTTTGTGTATGTGTGATACAGGAGGTAAGGCAGGTAGCTGGAAATGTAGCTGTGCTGGCTGCTGTTGCTGCATGCATATGCTGTATATGTATGCCAGATGTATAAATGAGACTTGGGAACTGAGTATATCCCACAGGTATAAATGAGACTTAGGGGTTGGTTAGCTGGTAGGCTTGTGCCTGTAGGAAAAGACATTTCTATGGTCCAGAACAGCTTGAGAATCTTGGTCAATCCAACGAAGTCTGCTCTGTGTTAGTAATTTTTTTGTATTTTGCAACATGACCTTTTCTGACACCAACTCCAAATAAAATGAGAGGGTTGAGATCTAAGGCACACAGTCCTTCTCTGTTAAACTAATAAAGCTGTCTGTTAAAATGTATCCTGTGGATCTGGCATTCATTCACCTGTGTATCCCGCTCCCTGTTTGGTTTCTGTTCTGAGGCGTGTGCTGCACAGAAACAAGTTCATTTGCTCAGTCCTGTTATCAGTGTTCAAGGACTGGCTGGACAGAAGAGAGGGGTTTCAGGAATGAGTACTTTGACTCACTCCACTTAGGAACATTGCGTTGTAAGGGCCACTGAGTCAGGTCCTCAGCTGTCATCAGCACTTCTTCACAGAAGTCTTGTCATGGATGTTTTGAGCCTGATCTTGAAAGCCTGGAAATTTTTGGCCTTCAGGTGTTACCTTAGGTGTGTCTTGTTTCTCTTAGACATGATTGAATCCATGGATCAACCATGGCTGGTTTGTACTAAGACAGGGCAATACAGCTTGTTACACCTGGGTTTGGGAAGTCTGCTCCTTATTCCTAACCTTGCTGATGGCATTCTTTGTTGCCTCTGGTGAGCTATATCACTTCTGTTTCCCTTTCTACAAAATGGGTATAATGGTGCTGAAGGCCTTTGGAAGACTGTTTAAAGTTGTAATGAAAATGACAGAACAGCTGAATGGTATGGCTGCTGGTTGTTGTTACTTATGCGTGCAAATTTTTTTAGTGGTAACTTGGGAACATAGGAAACAGTACAAGAGGGAGTGTCTTGAGTCATCAACTCCAGTCCTCTCTCTTGCAGACAGGCATATCACACAAACTTATCAAAAAATGTCAAACTCCATATTAATCTAATCAGGGCTTTAACCCACTCTCTTTGAAGATTGTTTCATAACTTTACCTGCTGGGGGTTAAAAGCCTCACCCAGTTTCCACAATAAATTTTTTTTATGGCAGGGCTATGTCTATTTGTGTGTATCCATTGTCTTTTTTTTTGCATGGCACTTTACCTTTGTTACATGTTTCGAGAGAGATGTCATTCTCAGACTTTTGTTACATGATGCTGAACAAGTAAGTAGTTTTCATGTGCCTGGGCAAAAGTCTCCCTATTCCACAAAGTCCTGCCTCCACCTTTTCTGATGGGAACTCACTGCTTTTGAGTACAGAGGATGCGAGTATTTTTCACGCTATTGTAAGTGAAATTTAAAAAATACTTTGCCTGATTAATTTCAAGATTATATTTGCTTTTCTTCAGGGCCATTTTGGTGGCCTGCAGTCAGTGTGCGATTGATTCAGATAGGCAAGTACACCTCTTTCCAACATCAAACTTATAACTTGCAGCAGAAATTCTCTGAAGAGCATATTTTTGGATGTTAAGTTCCATCCTGTTACTCCAGACCTCAAACCTGATCAGTTTTTCAAAGAGAATCTTCTTTACAGCTATACCTTGTTAATACAATTGGTTAATAATATGAATCCCAATAAGGCCTTTAAGGTGGCTCCTCTTGGGAATCTTTTGGCCTTTCAGCACTATTCTGCTGTGAGCACAGCTCGTTGGATTATTCTGCAGTCACCTGATCTTCTACCTGTCTCAGAATTCGCAATTCTTAGATCAATCTCTGTATTTTCTAACTTAATGCATAAACCTTATTCTTTTGTACTTCTCTGTGGTTACCATGCCTGATTTGGTAGATTCTTGAGTCCTTATTACTAGATTTGTGATTTCAGAGTGACAGGGATTTATTTACTGCTCTTAGTTGGTTATTTCCAGATTCTTTCAACTTGGGCACATAAAAATCTGCATTTTATTTCCATTTCCTGTTTGGTAATTTCCTTTGCAAAGTTCATTAGCTGTCATTTTTGTTGTTGTTGTTATAATTTGTTCCCTCCCTGCAGTATCATAATTCTTACTGAAAACTGATCAAGAATATAGTTCTGAATTGACTGAATTATTTCTGTCTTCTGTCTGAAGAATAGCTGGGTTGTTTTTGGTTTTTCTTTTTTGGTATTTTCTTTTTATTTGCATAATTAAGGAAGTTTTCATTTCTTACTTTTATATACTAATCTTGTCTCTTCCCTCTCTTGTCTCCAAGATGCATTTTAAAACTTTTCTTCCTTTTTTCTTCTAGTCTCATTTGTTATTCTTAGTATCTTTTTTTTGAAATGGATATTTATGATCCTGGATACAGAAGCTTTCCTTTGAGATTTTTATTTTACTTTGAATGGATGTTCTAGAAAAAATATTTTTAGTGTCTGAAAAGAAATTCTTAAGCTCTTCTAAACTCAGGTCAACAGGCTTGTCTTTTCAGCTGGTTTTACTATCCAATTTGTTTTATTTCTTACACTGTATTCCTTTGGAAGTGGAAGCAAGTGCTATAGTAATACGCTTTTGTTTTTCCTTCTAATTAATTTAATCTGAACACACGGGTAATTACTCAGTACTTTGTTACTTTCTTGACCAGCTTTTCTATCACAAAATTGTCCTAAACTAAGCCAAAGGAGTATTTTCTCTTTGCAGTGTGAAAAAAAATGTTACATCTAAAATCTCTCTACCACTCTTACTATCTTTACTATTATTAGCATATGTTCTCTAGGCTGTATTTTGATAATTAAAAGTCTCTTGTAGGATTCCATTCTTAGACCTGCATACCTCCAGTGATAGGAAAGCTATTTCATAAATGCAATGGTCTAATCTTGCCAGTTTGTGGTCTTTGAATTTTATTCCTGAAAGATAATCAACGCCTGCTTTTCCTAGTAACAGGTAGAATTAATTTGCCAGAGTATTGATATGTAACAATGCTTGATAATTATGTGAGAATGTCTGTGTAGTGTTATAGATGGGCTGGTGGAGTTGGAAGCTCAGTGGAACTAATTCCTATGATAAAAGTCTTTACATTTGGCTGTAGTTTTAATGTATTCCACCTTCATGAAACTTTCTTCACTCTCATCTTTCCACTCTGCTCAATACCAAAGTGACTGATGGGTCTTTTGAACAGTGAGCTTTTCATTCCTCTCTCCAGCAGCCCTGTTCCCACCAACTTTTCTGTTAGAACAAACTTCTCCTTCTGCAAAGGAATGGATGGGTTTTAGCCCTTTTTATTGGCTTACTTCCATTGCTGTCTCTTAGTGTGCTCATGCAGCACAGCCTTCTGAGAAATCCTTCTGTCTCTTCCTGTTGTTATCCTTTCTTGCCTTACCTCTCATCATCCTTGATTGCCTGCCTTAGTAGCAGACAGCAGGAGAAATGCTGAGTTAACCCAACCAACTGCCAGTAGGGAAATCTGTAAAGCAAGCATGGCGAGGGGGTGGAGAGGAAAACAAAATATTAAATACTAGTGCATTTTGCTTCAGCCAGTTCTAAATTCCACAGGAGATAATGGACAGATTTTGAAATCCTCAAAACCGTGGAGTCCATAATGTGCTGACAGAGATTAACCCATAATTCACAATTTTTGCAGGCTCTCTGCACACTCAGGCTTAATTTTAAAACAGTTTTTCAGGTTCCCAGAAAAGCTAAAAAATCTTTTATTTTATTTGTTTTTGTTTACACATTGAACCTGTGATTTTCAGAAAACAGTTCATGGGCGGGAAGTGAACTACAGGAGATTCCAGGGTTTGATGTGGAATTTAAGAACGCATAATGCTCTATGGTGTATGTGTATAGTACATGCACCTGTTTCCAAGAGGCATGTAATGTTGTTGCTTTGACCCATAAGTAGGATGACTTACTACAGAATTGTGCTGGAAAACATATGTCAGGTTTTCTTTGTTGGAGTCACAAAAATCACACCTAGGACCATGGCAAATTATATTTGCAGAGTAGTTCTACACGTTCCCCAAATGTTAAAGATTATTCAGACAGAAGTACTTTTCCTCATATGAGTCTATCTGCAGTAAGGATTTTGCTGGAATTAAAATGCTGCAAAATATCACAATTAACATTTTTTGATTAAGATGACACCCAGATGATGATGATCTTTGTTTAGAAGGAAGACTATCCAGTCAGGCCACTCCACTTTTACTTCTCTATTCCTGGTTCAAATTTCTGGAATTGAGGCATGCTGTAAAGCTTGTTGTACTAAGTGCAAATTTGGGGAGCTCAGCTTCTTGTGGTCAGAGTATGAATGTCCTGAAATAGGGAAACAGTTTTACTGGCAACAAGGAAGCAAGTTCAGCTACTTGTTGACTCTCTGTTGATTTGTTCTAATTTTCCCTGATTTTGATTGCATTTGTGATGATTCATCAGTGAGCTTGAAGACATTAAAGATACTTTTTCAGGGATGTTTGTGCTAAAAAAGACCCAAAGGAGTTCAACAGTATTGTCTCCTTTTCCATTCTGCAAGGTGGACTGATAAAGGATTTTAAAGTAAGTTAAATGCATCCTTTTTTTTTTTTTTTTTTTTTTTTACTTAAGTGGCTGACATGTGTTTTAGGCATTGCAGAATTTCAATGGCTGTGTAGTGGATTTCCTAAATAATATCAGACATGTTGGAAATCTAGGAGAATATAGAAAATAGCAGTCAAACTTTTATCGTGAGGAGTTATAGTCGTTTACCTGATCAAAGATTATTAAAAAAAAAGATTATTGAGAAAAAAATATCATATAGGAATACAGACTTTGAGAAATTCCTTCCTTATTGGTTTCATAGAGCTTTTTGTAAAGTTCAAGTAATCGTATTTCCTTGCTTGATGTGGATATGTAAAACTGTATAAAACTTAAGTGATAGACCTTGCTAAAACTCTTACTATCATTATCGATAATTGTACTAATGGCCACATAGATGAGGATGTAGTTCTTGCCTTTGGCCTGTTGCAGTGAGAGCTTTCTGGATACTTTTTACTTTGAAAGATACAGAAATTTCACAAATGCTTTTGCTGCAGCATGGAGCCTTTCAAAGTTATAACAGAAAGAAGGACAATCCTTTTTCTGTGCTCAGGATATGTGATAGTCTATTCTGTGGGGCACTCATTTCAGATGTAGGTTGCTGTGTCTCTGTGCTGCCAGTGTATCTCTCCCATTGGAAATAACGGTGAAAAGTATTAAATTATGGATTTTTGTACTAGGAGATGATGTGAGTGCAAAAAGTTTAGATTAGTTCAAGGACAGGGCAAGCACTGAGAAGAAGAATCCACTGTAGAAAGAGACAGACCACACCAGGCTCAGGAAATACACCAGACTGAAAACAGTTGGAGTCAGGGAGTGTGTAAGTGGAGGAAGTATCATATGTGTTTACCCTGTCCGTACTGCTTCCTACTAATGTTTGTGGCCATTCTTGGATAAAGAACACTAGGCCAGATGGCCCTTTGGTCTGAGCCAGTACTAGAGGCTCTTAAATTCTTTCTTAATATAGAAGCAGTGATAAAACATTTGTATAAAATATTTTTATAAAAATATAATGTTTAAAACATTTATATAATAGATGGAAAGACATTGATGCTGAATATAAGTTGCTAGCTGAATACAAAGGATACAGAAAGGTGAAAGAGTCCATTATAAATGGCTAACAGTTAAAAATAATAAAACTTTAAAAATAGGAAATAAAACAAATCATTAGAAGGTGTAGTTTTTAGCTGTAACCAAGATAACTTCTGCCAATGTAATCTTATTTCAGGTGAATGAAATGTGGTTTCTAATCCGATCCTTTCCAATTTGTCTTAGTATTTTGCACTTTGAATTTGTATTTGAAATCAGTAAGCTCTTATTTAGCATTTGGGATTTAGGCTTTCTAAAGTTAAAACTGGGAGATCTAAAAAGTTATGGTATTTTTGGAATGAAGCAGAAAGATGAGTCATCCCACTTCTTAAAGATACCTGAAGCTAGATTACAGGGCTGTTTAAAGAGGGTTTTTTTGTCTGATTAGCAAGGCATGTGTTAGTTAGATGGCTAAGTAGCAGATTTCAAGATGCAGTTGTTACCAAAGGGGTATTTCAAATGGGGATGCTTTTAGTAGTTTCCCCAGGGGCTAGTCCTTGGTCAAGGACTTGAAATATTTTTATTGGTACTCTAGTCAGATGAGATGTTTGGTGGTAAATTATGCAGATACTATGTTAAATAATACCCGAAGTAAAAGGAAACTTGGTGTTCGTTCAACAAATACTATTATAGCGTGGTTTCAGATTCTGAGTTAAATGGTCAAAGTCCGAAGATACTTATTTTAATAGTCAAATGTGTAACCTGAAAGGCAAATGATATTTATCACAGGATGAGAGTTGGATTTTAAAACCAGAAAAAAGTAGAATTCATTCTAGTTACTTCTCTCGTTGTAGTACTGAGGAAACAAGCTAATATCCTTGGAGGTACAGTGAGAACAACTCTGGGTAGGAGGAGGAAAATCCACTCAGCAGAGGTTGCACAGAATCAGGATTGATACTACTGTGAACCTATGGGAGGGAGATTTGGAATAGTTGGGTAGAGTTCAAGGAAGGACAACAGAAGTGATCCTAGGGATTGTATAAATAATGTTAAGCTGTTGGAGTGACAGCTATTCATTCATCTGTGAGAAAGCAATCATTTCTGTACTGCTTATAAGTATTTGCATGAGGAAAAGATATCAGAACAGCTGGGACTTGACAGCAGTCCTGACAGAGATATGACAAGGTCTTGTGGCTGTGGATTTAAATAACTTGTAGCTTCCTAAAGATAGTTAAATGCAGTTTATGGTTTTATTTAGGGATGACGTGGCCTGGATCAGTGGTATTACAGAGAATGCTACCTTAAAGCAGTCCTGTCGTGTCTTGCTCAGCTCAGCATCAGGTTAATTGCCTGTGGGGCCTGAAGATGATTTCTCCCACATATATTTCTGCAGCATGGTTGTATCTTCTCATTCTGTGCCAAACTGCTTATCATCCTCAGATTGAAATTTTTTAACATGGCCCAATACTTTGAATTCAGTGAAGGGTTTTGGAGTACAAAATGCAGTCTTCTGCTCTGCAGAGAGATGCAAGGAACCTGCAAACAAGCGTACATCTGAATGAGAAAGAGAGGCTCTTGGCTGCTGAAGGCTAGAGTTGCATCGTCCTGGTATTCCATCCTATTTCTGTGGCTATTTTGTTGGTTGTGTGGTGTCTTTCAAAGGTTTTATGTATGCCTTCTCCCTGTGCTCACTGTGGCTTGCAGTGTAGAGAAAGCCAAACTTGCTCATCTTCCCTTGCTATACCTCCTTTTGGAATTAGGAAGGATTGTAATTGTTTTCTTAGAGCATCCCTGACATCCAGAGCATCTCATCTTTAAACTGTCCAACTTGCCCTTGCCAGTGCTTATGCTTTGCTTTCATTTGTTTATAATCTTTGCTGACTGTGAGGCCAGAGAGAACTAGAGAAATAGATGCTATTTGTAAGGTCTTCCTGCATACACTGTTAGGTCTTTCAGCACATAAATAATTGACTTTCTCTTGAAAGTCTGATGACAATGTAGAAGTTAAGCAAGGTATGAAGGGCTTGCACAGAGATTAACAGTGTCCGTGGTGTCCAAGAAGTACAGTTTCTTAGGGCATCTTCATGGAACCCGGCAGAATTGGGGCAATTGTAGAATCTGAAAAGGAAGAAAAGTTAAGAAACTGCTGTTCAAAGTAATTGCTGTGCACGGACTTACTGTGGTTGGTAACTCTATATTTTTGCCCTTAGATCACTTTCTCGTTTGACTTTGTGATTGACTTGTAACATGTTCAGGGATATTTAAAGTGTTCTGCCAGTGCAACAGCAGCTGAGATGGAAATTGGTTGTAGTTTTTGTTGCAAATGGGGAAATAGTTATTTTTTTATTAAGCAATATTGATGGAATTCCAGTGGATGCATGTTGATTATAATATATTGCTTATAATTTATATTCTGCTGTAAGGAGTGGTAAATATTGCAGAACTACTTTGAGTAGATATAAATATCTGAAGTTCCTTATTATTTCCTTAGGTCCTGGATAATCTGCTTTTATCCTGTGATTGTTCCCTTATTATGTACTGGTAGGATTCCTTAGATCAATGAATATTGCCTTGCTTATCATCTTGACTAAGATAAATTAATCAATAAAGCAAAGAAATTGTAAATAAAGAGATACAAATTAGCGTGATATTTCTATGGTGTATTTTTATATAGCTATTGTATTATTTTATCTTTCTTACATAAGCAAAGCGGGCAGATTATTGTGAAATACCATTTTCTTTTCTTATTCAGTGTTACCTCTACTTTTTAATACACTTTTTTTGGTATTTGAGCATTTAAATTGTTAGAGCTATCCATTTCCCTCAACAAAGTCAATTCCTGGAATAAACAAATAAATAGAAAACCTAACAATATGATGCTTTAATGCGATTGGGATGTGGCTACTTCACAGTAGAGAAAATAGTAACATGATATGCAAGATGAGCATCAGCTGCTTATGCAGGGACCGGATGAGTTAACACAATCCCTATAGGTATAAAACTGTAGATGGAATCGTCTCTTTCTCTATTAGCATTAATACTCCTCTGTAGAAGTGGCAGTTTCAGTTCTGATGGATACACTTGAAAAGCCCAACAAACTAGAGGAGGTTTGGGAAAATGCTAAAGGATTGATCTAAGGCAAGATTTTATTCCTTAGAGATGTTAATCCTTTTTTTTTTTTCGTTGTTGTTGTTGTTGTTGAATAAAATATTTAAAATATTTCATGATTTTGAAGGATCTCGTGAAGAAATAGGGTATTTGATTGGAGAAAGAATGATGTGTGTTGAAGAAAACAAAAAGATCTGCCATCTGGAAGATGAATTTAAGTTAGAAATTAAATTGTATGTTTTCAAGAGTAGAGATAATTAACCAGGGTGATTGTCAGAAAAAGTTCATATTTGTTACTGCTCAGGCTAAGTAATGGTTATGTTTCTCTGAGCAAAAGCTTATCTGTTACAGCAGTTTGAGGATTCATGGCAAGAAAACTGGACAAAATGTTACAGAGCAGGTAGATTCAAGAAGGGCTTGCTTGTGCTTGCCGGGAGTCAGGGGTGGCAAAGAGCAAAATTTATAGTAGTGAAACACTATTCTGCAGGGGTCATTGTGCATACAGTGCTGATGGTTGACCATAAGGATGCATTTCGGGCTGTGGTGTGACAGTCAACTTGAGCTGATCTAGCATTTTAAAGAGGTGCCACTCCTGTCTGTTGTGACAGTCCCAGATACAGTCCCATCTGTCTGTGCTGGAACTTAACACTTGTGAGTTATGTGGCAAGACAGGGAGAGGGCAGGATTGTTCTTTTAGGTGACAATGATGTGCTGAATTGGTTTAAGACAACTGTGAAACATCACTCTTAATATTAGCTAGGAGGAGCTAAGAAGCTAATGGAGGTGGCTAGTGAAAGTACGTCTCATACCACTGAAAGTGATTTAAAAGCCCCCGTGCAAAATGCTTAGCTGATCTAATTAAATTAGGTTTTAATTTGGTTTAAAGTAATACAATTGCTATGTATCTGGAGAGACTTTCACCAAAGGGTGGGGTTGAAGAAGATGATCTAGTCCGTTTCTGTAAGATGCTGGGAGGCCTAAGAGACATAGCAGACAAATCATTAAAAGTTTACATCCCTCACTGCTCCACCCTTAATGTTCTTCCTTGATTGTTCTGTTGTGAGAAATTGTATTAGTGCCTTGAGAATTTTGGTTCCAGCTGTGCCAAACGTGTGGTGCATCACTGTGCCCAGAATTAGTGCTGAAAGAAAGAAAGGTGTTCCCTCACATAGGGTATTCAGCAAATTCTCCTGAAATATGGTCTGGTCCTTTTTCATTGGTCTGTACATAGGCTAAATGAGGATCCTGCTTGTAAGGACAGGGAACCCATAAAAGTTTTCTAGTGGCCTTTTGCCTGCCTTTCTCATGTAGGCAAAATTCTGCCCCAGTGTGGAACTGGAGTTCTCTGATGCATGCACCGAGAGCACCCAAAAGTAACAGAAAACTTTCAGTTTTGGACATTTCTGCAAATTCAAAGGGCTTTATGGCTTCCAAGCACCTGCTTTGTAGTGAGGATGATCAGTACATCATAGAATCATAGAATGGTTAGGGTTGGAAAGGACCTTGAAGATCATCAAGTTCCAACCCCCCTGCCATTAGCAGGGACACCCTCCACTAGACCAGGTTGCTCAAAGCCTCACCTTGAACCCCTCCAGGGATGGGGCATCCACAACTTCCCTGGGCAACCTGTTCCAGTGCCTCACCACCCTCACAGTGAAAAATTTCTTCCTAATGTCTAGTCTAAATCTGCCCTCTTTCAGCTTATACCGGTTACCCCTTGTCCTCTCACTGCATTCCCTGATAAAGAGTGTTTCCCCGTCTCTCCTGTGGGCCCCCTTCAGATACTGGAAGGCTGCTATTAAGTCTCCTCGGAGCCTTCTCTTCTCCAGGCTGAACAACCCCAACTCTCTCAGCCTGTCCTCATAGGGGAGGTGCTCCAGCCCTCTGACCAATTTTGTGGCTCTCCTCTGGACTCTATCCAGTAGGTCCAGGTCTTTTTTATGTTGGGGGCCCCACATCTGAACACAGTACTCCAGGTGGGGTCTCACAAGAGCAGAGTAGAGGGGGAGAATCACCTCCTTCGAACACATCAGTGAAACTGTTCTCATGGCAACAGGGGATATAGAGCTGTGCAGGTGTTTCAGGCTGGAGTTCTTCAGGCAATGGAGACCAAGACATGGGAGAGTAGAGGTAGGCCACTTAGGAGAAAATTGTCCTCTGTAGCAAAGTCATTAAGGATTTCAAAGGGCTTTAAAGCTGTAAGTACATTTTCAAAACAATTCCTACTTTGTTATATTCAGAAAAAAATTCACAAATATTTACTGATTGCTCAATGTCAAAGAAGATGCTTCTAGTAAAGCTAAGGATATTAAAAAGTTACCTTCATTGTGTTACATCTGTCATTTGTGCCTTTATTCACTTGTCTTAATATTGGATTCCTCCATTCTGTTTGCAGAAAACGTTTCAATTTTTCTACCTGAGTTTTTAAAATTATAAGAAAAAAGGTAAAATTTAGGCAAAAATGTCCCTCTTCTTCCCTGCCCTTTTAATGAATGGTGAAAATGAGGGAGATAAAAGACAACAGAAGGAGAGGCTGAAAATGTTTTTCCATATCTTTAAGTTATAAAAATGGAAATTAAAAAAAGATGTTTGCCAAAAACTGTATTTACACAGTTCTTTCTATTTTTGTGGTGCTAGTTATAATAAAGAATAAAAACGAGAAGAATTTTTGTGTTTAATTGGTCAGTTCAAAGACAGTATGTGAGATAATACTGGAACTATATTAAACTTAAACAAAAGTTGTGCTGCAATTTCAGTCCATTTCGCTACAGAGAGAAATTGTCCTATTATAATCTAGTTTTATGTAGGTAATGGATGAAATTCATTTTGCAGAGACTTCATAATTTTGTTTTGGTATATGAAATACCACTTTGTATATGCCTTTTGGCATTTTTCATGCAAATTACCTTTTCATCAAATATGTTTTTTGTAGTACAAGCTCTGATTTCAAAAGATTAACATTTCAGAATAAATGGATGCATAAGTATTGAATTTGTGCAATTAAAATGTTCTCCAGGAAGAGAGAGGAAGTGGTTTAAGAGCATGCCAAGATGCTTATTGTGCCTGTAACTGTTGCAATGACAATAGTTGCTTGTGTTGACCCTCTGTTACCAATTTCATTGCTCATAGGCATATAAATTTTCCCTTAGAAAGCAATAAAGACAATGTTTTTATAGAATCAGTGGCAAACATTGAGACATCCATTGCATTTTGTCCATAATATAAAACATTCTCTCATAAAGATTAATAAAAATCAATTAAATTCCACATGGTGGTGGCTGGATTTACTTGTTTTTTTGTGAACCGGAAGGGGAGGGGCATCAGGCTTTTATTTTCTGCACAGACAGAGGATGCCTCTAAAATCCCTGATGGTTGACACTCTGGCTGTTTCATGCATAACTGTTGCAAAATGCAAGTCATTATTTTGTGAATATTGTATAACCTGTTAGTAGTTTAAATAAGTGGAATATGAGTCTTATAGTTTTAGAGAGGTTTAAACCAGGTCTGTTAATATGCAAGGAGCAATCTCTGGATTGATCAAAATTATAGAGAGAATTTTTAGTAAATACCAATTATAGATATGTATTTTTTTCTTCAAATTAGTTAGGTAATTTGCATTTATCATTTCATGTAGAGAATTTTTAGTAAATACCAATTATAGACATGTATTTTTTTCTTCAAATTAGATAGGTAATTTGCATTTATCATTTCATGTATGCAGTTTTCATCATAGTGTTAAGCACTGCTCCTATGAAGAAATTCAAATGGGTGCATGATTTTGCCTGTACTGTGAAGTCTTTAGTACTTTGGATAAAGGCAGATCGTTACCTGTGTGGAGCTCATTGCAGGACTGTAGCTGTAAAGACTACATTAGAAAACCTGAAAGGTATGAAAACAGAAGTCTTGTATAATTCCTATGAGAAAATAATTTTTTGCCACCTTCTGCAGATAAAGCAAAGTAGTGACATGCTTTAAGTTACTCTAAAGATGCTTGGGCTGTATTCTGTTCCTGTCTACTTGTTGATGACGCTTATGCTTAAGTAGAAATCCCTGTAATTAAAGGTAATGTGATCTCTGCTGATGCATACACTTCTATATAAGAATATATACTTAGTCTGTGCTCTACTGACAGTGGTGGAAATCACTAGGGATGTGAAAAGTTGTTATGCAGAATTCCAAGCAGAATTAGAGCCATAAGTTTCCTTTTATTAAGTTTTTTTTGCAAAGAAAATACTGGAAAATGAAGGGAAATAGATGGAGATTGCTGGAAAATATGTGAGGACCATGCCACAAGAAGTAAATTTCTCTTTTTCTTCCTCAAGGAAAAACTCTGTAGCAATAGAAATGAACAGTATGAATATAAATTCCTCAGCCGTAGTATTCTGTCTGGCAATGCCATGGCCCCTGTCGCTGCCAGGTCAAAATTTATTAAATGATAACAAAATAAACACAGATTAAAGCTTTTAAATTTTAGATGTAATTACAGAAAAATGCATTTATGTATTTATGCTGTATACTGTAATGCAGGAATTACTATATGAAATTTTATGAGTTTTCATAGCCCAAAAGTTAAGAATATGTATCACAGTGGTCTCTTGGCTGAAAATCCATGTTTTCAGGATTGGGTTCTTTTAAGTTTAACTGTAACTCTGGATATTCTATGTTTGTATTTTATTCTGAGATAATTAGAACTATTATTGGGTTGTTTTTGGCCTAATCTCCCTGGGAAATGTGGACCAGGCACAGCCCTGGCTGTTGCTTAAGTTGTGGATGGGATATGGGAAAGGCTGGGCTAGGTCCAGACGTGCAGGGATGGCGTGGAGGTCTTTGGAGAACTGACGTCGCAGTTGGCAGGGATCACATGTCTGAAGACCAAAATCAGTGGCAAATCAGACCTCATCTTTTCTGGGACTGCTGAAAAAAATCAGTTAACTCCTACGTTACTGATACAAGCTTTCAGTCATAACTCCAGTTTAATACAGCTTTGCCTGGGAACCTGAGGTTTTTGGGAGTATGTTTTCTTCACTTTGAAGGAGTTCTACTATTTTCCCCTCTAGTTAGGTGCATTGACAGGGGACTGAGAAAACGGAGTGATGTTGTTTCCGTTACTGGCTGCAGTTTCAGCAGTCAGTAGCCCCCACATAAGTATTTCTTTAATTGTATTAATGCATGGTTACAATGTCCATTTATCTTGCCTGTTACGTGAGCCCAGGTTTAAGGCAAGTTCTTTTCTGTTGCTCTTGTAGAGGTTTTAAGAGTTACTTTGTTTAACAGCACAGTTAAGGAAAAGCAGTTACTTTAAGGTGCATCTAAAATAACTCAAACATGAAAAAGAAAAGTATAATTTATATTTGCCTTTTCAATACTGTTAGTGTTAACCATTTTTTTAATTCTTTTGAATTATGAATGAAATGGAACACAACTTTTGCAGTGTTTAGTGACTATTGATCTTTCACTTGAGTTTGGCAGTCTGGGGTCACTTATTCAGTGTCATTTTGGCATCAGTTGGAATTTCTAGAGAAAATGTCATTACCAGTGGCTCTCTTCCCTTAGAGAGATGCCTAGAGGGGAACATGGGCCTTCACTATAACTTAAAGAAAGTGATAAATACAGAGTTCTAGTATCAGTGTGCACTAGTAAATATTGTATATGGTCCAAATTTGTTTTTCTTAGAGAAAGCTTGAAACGGTTCCTGTTACTAAGGGGAAGGACTAGACTACTTTTTGGGCAATGTATGTTACTTATGTGTAACTGTTTCTGTGGAATATTTATAAAAGTGCACCTCCTACTTGGGTGTTCCAAAACTGCTGATAGGATAGTTTCTGAAATTAAACAGCACTTTAGAGACTCACAGTTTACAGGTCTTCATTTTTAATTTAACTTCTGTGACATTTCTCTGTTTGAGTTGGGGAGGTGGTTTTTTTATATATACTTCATGGGGAAAAAAAATGTAGTGTTATATGGAATTATGAAAGAAGGAATTGGTTTCATGTGCCACTGCTTGTATGGAAAAATGTTTCAAAAAATGGAACCTAGTCAGCAGAGACATGAGATTTATTCTGACATTAGTACATTATGAGTATCTTCTCTTTGCCTTGTTTTTGCAAGGACACCAGTAAAATGCTGAAAAGGCAGAGAGCTCCCAGTCATTTTGTTCCATACTTTTTTTTTTTTTCTTTCCATAGGCTTTATAGAAGTTTAGAAATGTAAAAGGAGAGTAAGTGGGGGAAAATTTGTTTCAAATCCAAAGCAGAGTTAGAACAATAAATTAAAAAATATATATAATCATAGAATCATAGAATGGTTTAGGTTGGAAGGGACCTTAAAGATAATCTAATTCCAACCCCCCTGTCAAGGGCAGGGACACCTTCTGTTAGACCAGGTTGCTCAAAGCCTCATCCAGCCTGGCCTTGAACACCTCCAGGGATGGGGCATCCACAACTTCCCTGGGCAACCTGTTCCAGTGCCTCACCACCCTCACAGGAAAATATTCCTCCCTAATACCCAATCTAAATCTACCGTCTTTCAGCTTAAAACCGTTACCCCTTGTCCTGTCACTACACTCCCTGAAAAAGACTCCTCCCCACCTCAAACTGGTAGGTAATGGGAGGCATACATATGGACTTTGTCCTCTGGGATGTTTTGGATACAGCTGTAAGTTTGAATTTCATATACTGTTGGCCAGAAAGAATACACTGGGAAAGAGGAAGCACAGTCCTTTGTTCAAGGGCTCAGATATGTTTGCTGGTCTTCCATGGACTTTTCTGTGACCTCGAACAACTCATAATCTTCCTAGATGAGGAAGAAACCTCAGAAGAGAAGCTGCCATTCACATCTAAGAGGAGTGACATCCTATGATGAGAAATTCTGTAGAAATGTAAATTAATTGTTACACTTTAATGTTTGTTCTTAGCAGAACCCAAATTGTGCAATACAATTACAGAGTACAGCAGATAAACAGTGCTGGAGTTCAGGGTTTGATAAAGGCTGACATCAACTTGTATTTAGAATATAAGCTGTTGAGGGAGGAGGGAGTTTTGGCAGCACGTAGGACTTAGCACAGTGGAGACCTAATTGCAGATCAGAACCAGGCAGCAATGCCTCAAAGAAATCTGAAAGCATAGTTTGTGATTCAGGAAGATTGTATGATATCACTTAAGAAGACTATAAACATAATTAGAGAAATGGGGGTGCCGAAGTAGGAAAATTAGTCATATCCAGAGATACTGTGGTGATCCAGTGACAGTGACGTTGAAGCATTCTTGATTCATAGCTTTCAGACTTTTTTTTTTTTTTTTTAATGGACAGATTTCTAGTTAATGAAAGATTCAGAGAGGAAGCAGGGAGAGCGAACTGGAGGAAGACAAAAGCTATGGGGTTAGAGTTAGATTAATGTGACTCTGGTCTCTTCCTGTCCTAGTGCTGCATTTGTGCATTGTAATAGGATGTACCTAGGAAGCGCTGTATGTGACTAGAAGTACACTCTTCATTTTCATTGTTTTTTTAACTGCGCAATACAATACAAGAACATGCTATTTTAAGTTTCAAACAGTGTTGTATTTTCGCAAATGTTTTCAGCTTGAGATTTTGGAGGAAGAATGGATGCTCTGTGCTGCAAGCTTTTCCTTCTGTTTGTTTCTTCCATAAATCTGAAACGATAGTGGGGACTTTGTGCAGCCAAGCACCGCTGGTGAATGGAGGTTGGAAAAAAGAATGAGAAGCCACAGTGGTATGGAGGAAATCATGTGGCTACAGCTATCTGGAGGAAAAATAAACATCCTTTTTACCACTTCCCCACAAAAATGTTTTTGTATCTGGAAAAAATATGGAGTTAAGGTGGACAGAATACTGAAAGGAATTAACATCTATACACAAAAGACATTTCCTCATGAAAATACAACATTTAACAAACCATTTCACCAGAGAGGAAAAAATCTGTCAGATGAATTTGGGAATTCAAACAAGTCCATGGAAGGGAGTGTAACAACATGGTTGAAAATTGAATTTAAGTTAAATTTCTTAACAGTACTGTGTACAGTCTAGAAAATATTGACAATAATGTGTGGAAGATAAAAGGAAAAAGAATGCGTAAACTTACTGAAACAAATTTGTAAACAGTGTATGGCTGAGCTGAGGACTGTCCCTGGCTATGAAATATTTTCATTTTTAGTTTTTTTTTGTATCTGTACATTCTTTCTTTCTTTTCTTTTCTTTTTGTGCAATATTTTGTTTGCCATTCACAATCATCCTTGTATTAAACTATCTTTATTTTGTAGTTTTCCAACTGAGTTTCAAAAGCAGAGGTGCAAATAGACTTTTCAAAATCACAAGCTGGGACATGGAAGGCATGTTAATTAAGCTTACTGTATGAAAGACATACTCGGAAGACAAAGATGTGCTTTTAAAATGTGTATTATAGCTGTTGCCAGCTTCTGATTCAGCAATGACATGAGTATGTCTCTCCAAGTGGAGTATTTTTTTCAAATAACATAGCATTCTGAATTAATTTTTGATGAAAGACTGAGCAGGAGTTATTAATATTTACTCTGAACAAAAAAAAAGGGCTTTACTAATGTCAATTCTCACCCCATTTTTCTGTTTATTCTATACACCGTCCATCATTCTGAACACTCATTCCACTGGACTGCTTAAGGTAAATGCAGAACAAATTGCTGATATGTTTTGAGCAAACACTTTTTAGTTATTTAAAAAGACAAAGCTTATTTATTTATTAAATGAAAGATTAGGACACCTAGGTGTCCTGGAAGGAGGTGATGGGAAACTGAGAAACCATGTGGAAAAACACAGGGCTATCCAATGAAAACCAAGATATACACTCTTTGGTTCTTCAAATGAGTGAGATAGAGGAAGAAATTTCTGCATCCCTATGAATCTTAAATACTGGCAGACAATATTTAGCATATTTTGACTCAAACTCTGTACATTCTCTTTAATAATGAGCCAAGATATGAAAACCTTTTGTCTTTTTCTGTTTGGATTTGACTCAAGGCAAATAATGCATATTTCAGTATCTAACAGGTGATAGAGGAACATTGTTCCATTCCAAATTATTATTTTTCATGGATGGAGAATATATGAATAGACTTTTTCCATACCAGTGGGTACATTTACTGTTTTGGCAGGGTATAATCTGCAATTCAGAGTGCAATAAACTAAACCATACTGTGGATAATACGTACTGTAAAAGAAGGAAACGTGGGTTTTTGGTTGTAAACTGAGACTTACTTAATGAGCTCATCTTCTATTTATACCTAACTGATTTTAAAATTTAGCTAACTTTAGCCTTTTTTCCAAGTACTTTCTGAGCTGAAACAAAACTTTCTGAAGTCTTGTGTTCTTCAGGTTATTGTGATCTGAGTGTGAGTTGTTCCAAAGCTTGCATGAAGTTAACTTGCTAATATTGAGAATTGTTTTTCACAGATAAGATTATTTTTAGTGAGTCATTGAATGTGTTGATCTTCAGTTCAGGATAGTCTGTAAAAGAGGTCAGGTAGTGTTAAACTACATGCTGAATTTGTGCTAAACTTTAATATTGACGCTATCTTTGCATTGTATAGGTAAATATTAATGCTTTTGACTGAAATAGAGATATTGAAATAGAAAGCAACTAAGCTAGTGTTTCTTCCATCTTAATGATGCAGGTGCATAGACTATTACACTCTTTTCATTGCTTGGGAATAGTTATATAGTGACTGATGATTACCTGTAATATTTTCTGCTAGTTATGGATTCTGCCATTTTCATATGCTTTCCGCCATTTTCATACATGAGAATTGTAAATGGCAGAGAGTTTTGCATGTATTTGGTCTTAAACAAAAATCTGATTTGGCAGGACTGGACCCTTAGGGATTACTTTTGTGTGGTCCTTGTTAATGGAAAGTTAATGGCTGTCTACATGGGACGAAAACTGTTGTTGGCATCTTTTTTTAGAATATAGAGCATGTTTATTTTTAAACGCTCCTTTCATTTGTGGCTAGAATACAAGGGATGTGTAGTGGATTAAAGTATATCATTAATTTCAGTCCCCAGCAGAAGGAATTATAATTTGTAGCGGACAGAAAATCTATGAGGAATGTCCATATTCTTACATTGTCTGGAAGTAATTTTACACTAGAAGTAACAAATCACAACAGAAATTCTGTGTTTTTCAAATAAAAGCAGAGCAACAAAGACTGATACACTTGAGCAGGAAGTAGAGGCAAACCAAATTTTATATAACAAAACTTGATTTTAATTAAACTGGGCAAATTGCAAATTCATCTAGATTTCTACGTATGGACAAAATTCACTTATCTGCTCGCATAACTTGTATCTGTACATTTCTTAAGTCATAACTGGGATAAAAATGACATTTTAGCAGTTAAAATGCAGATAGAAGCAGCCTTCAAAGAAAAAGCTAATTTAAGTTTATGAAGTTAAATCTTGATATTTTGTTTGACAGAGAACATATCATTCAGGGTCATTAAACCTGAGTGCAGCCTTGAAATACTTTGTAATTTTCTCTAGTTTAATTATCTGGATTTTGTCTTCTGTTTTTGTATTTAAGGATTTTTTAAAAATTCTATGAAGTTCAGGAGTTCTTGTCCTTGAAGTGACCCTATGCTCTAAAAAGTTGAGTCTCAGTAATTGGAATGTCATGTTTTGAGACTTGGTCTTGATGAAATGGTAATTATTTATTCTCCATTTTAAGATCATTAGCAGTTTCTTTTAGGGAGGTTTGTGTTGTCCTTTCTGAAAGTGACAAACAACTATACAAACGTTTAATCTGGCAAATAACTGTTTTTCTTTTAAAAATTTTTATCTAGTAAAGTTCATGAGCACCTAATTTACACTTTTAAAGTTTTAGTCTTGTAATTTGACTTTAAATGCTGCTAGTATGGTAAATGATATCTCCATCTCTCTCTACATCATTGTAAAGTTATACAAATAATATTCAGAAAAGCTACTAGCGCTGGTCCAGCAGTCCATCATTGTAAAAGTTTTGATATTAAAAAGATTCTGCCTGCTGTAGTCTGATAATCTGACTTCTTAAATTAAGAAGTTGAAGATCATGGCATCCACAAAAGATTTGGATGCTGAGATGAGATGTGTCATTTTTGGAACTCTGTCTCACGATGTGTATGAGCAGAGAGCAGAGTCTGCAGATCCGTTACAGCATCGTGCGGGTATTCAGCATCCTCCTTCCAAATGGCCCCTCATCTGCCCATTGCTTATATCACATCTGAGTCCCCCATCTGAAGTCATTAGGTCAAATTTGGAGCCTGCCTGTCACTTTGCAACTGCAGCGTATGTGTTGCAAATGCGCGCTCAGAAACTCAGCCGGGTGTTCAGAGAGGGGAAGGCTTATGGCCATTTTTCTGTTAGTTCAAGTGTAATGGCATTCTTCTAGAAATGATAGATATTGCTTCCAGCTCAACAGGTGTTTGAGCCCACAGTTGAGTAGGCTAATCCTGACTGTGATGAAGGTCCTGAAAGGCATTTTGCTGAAGTTGCACCATGACGTAGACAAGAACAGAAGGTTCATGGGCCAGAGAAGGATCTCAGGAGAGAGCATGGCTCTCAGGCTGAGTCCTTTGGATATCGTGTGGTAGGTACAGGGTGGCAGGGTTCTGGCTGCTGCTCCAGAGGCTGTTTGTGTGTTTAATGATGGTGAAACAATAAGATTAAACCCATTATTAGCTTTGCAGCCAATGTGAGATTAACAAGACTTGTGCTCTGACGTTCTTTTTTTAATCTCAGTTTGGTTTTTGGCTGTAGAAAGTTCTAACATCTTAAAAAACCCCTGTGGGTAGCATTACTCAATTACTGTGCTGTACTAGGTGTTAATATCCTAGGATTTAAATATAAGCCTGGGGAAGCTGAGTCTGACATATTTTGAATGTCTACACAGAGCATTTTATAGCTGCATCTTCTTCTTGCAAAGAGATGACTTAAAATTGTTAAAAGGAAGTGAAATGTGTACTTACTTCTGGAGCTGTAGAATAGCATCCATGTGTGTAAGATTAGGCACTTCCTGCCCCCAGGGTTTGCAGTTTTGTATTACAGATTATCGTTATTATGTACACTTTCCTGATGAGATTGAGAAATTTCTTTAGCTATAGTGTAAAGCTGCCAAAATACATTTACCACAGACCTGAAGGCGAATATAATTCTTTCAGAGGCAGCCTCAGGCTTTGGAGGTTTTTTTTGCTGAAAGGCAAGCTCAGACTTCCCATGAGATCATCAGAGAGATAAAAAGACTAAAAGCTCTTCAAAGCTAGGCCTTAGGCCCTAACATAAATTAATTCTCTGGTGGTGGTTTATGTATGTAAAAAATGAATAAATATTTACAAAAATGCAATTTAAATAGAACCTTACACAAGTAGACTTGAACTTAACTTTTTAATATCTCCTATTCTTTGAATTCAACATAAACCCGTCTTAATATAACTTTCAATTAATTTAGACTTAAGGAAGGAACATGGCATTTTCGCTCTCTTTCTATATGCCAGGTTTCAGAGAGGTTATCTTGCTTGTTTAATGCCAAATACTTGCTACCCTTAGCTCAATAGGCATTTAAATTAATTTGCATAACAAGTAACTACACTGTTATTCTAGCTCTATGCTAAACGTTAACCCAGTTGCTTACTAATTATAATTTAGTATATGGTCCTAAACGAAAGACTGCTCTGTGTTCTGTTCTCCTCCCACTTTTTCCTTTCTTATTTTTAAAGTTATATTAACACTCAAATTTGTTTAACAGATAGCAAAAAAGTTCTAGGAAGAAACCTATCATCAGTACTGTGAGTATATAAGTTAAGAGTTGGTTTTTGCTGGAAATGACTTAACAGGAATATCACTGACAAAGAGCCAGAAAAAATACTGTTGAGCAGCACTATGATATCACCATTAAAACTGTTGGGCTAGGAGTCAAGGAATCTTGATTCATCACAGGCTTCTGTTCTTACAGTGGAGATGCTGCTTTACTTCATGGTGCCTTGTCATCCACCTTGTAAAACAGAATTATAGGATGATCATATATTTTCAGGTATATAGTGAGGAGCAATTCTGTAGAGTACTTACTTATCCTGGTCTGAATTCTCTTTACAAAATTCCAGATGTCTGAAGGAGACTTAAGACAGCTTGTTCCCAAATCAAGTCTGTTACACCTCCCAAACCTCTGGCTGTACTGTGATTGTCAAGTAGCTGTGAGTCAGCAGTATGGTCTGGAGCAGGTTTTTTGGTTGGGCTAAATCAGACCTAACCATGGCTGGTCTTACTCGAGCCTGACTCCAGCCTAGTCCTCAAATGTCTGAGGACAGGGAGAGGACTTGGCTCCCTCTGTGTCACTATCCTCCATCAAAGACTCTAGCTCTGTATTTATAAAATTCTTTAAAATCTTATCCACAAGAAGCTGTATGAGTATAAAGTACTTACTGTTCTTTAATGGTATTAACAGCAACAAGCAATCATGCCCAAAGGCAGTATTTCTGGATAATTTGCAGTGTACAAAATATTGCTGTATTATTTCTTTTGCCTTCCTCCTTTCAGAAGGTACTTACTGCATTATTTCACATGGTGCCTTCCTTGATGTGAAGAACTATAGTTCAGTGTGCTTTTAATGTGGTAATTTAGATGTACTGTGTTATATGAAGAGCACTGTAGGTCTAAATTTTTGTTATTAATTTTTAGGAACTATTTTTTCCTATAGTAATATGTGAGAACTGAAATTTTAATAAGTATTATGATGGTACTTCATAGACTGTGGAGTATGTTCATCTAGAAGTACCAGTACTGAGACAACTGCAAGTTTAAATTCCCCTGATGTCACTGGAATTGCTTGTTTTTGGGGGTAACCAGGTCCCAGGAATGACTACAGTAGCTGGAGCAAGAAATGCTGGTTTTGTGCCCACTACTGCCTTAAAGAAAACAATTCAGATTAGAAGTAAGACAGTGCTCTAATGTGAAAGCAAATTATGTAATTTATAAAGCAGATCTGTCATATCATTATTTTTTGTGAATGATGGAACAAAATGAATCCAATTTAAAAATAAGGCTAAAATCTGCTAAATTCTAATTCTTTTGCTAACATCTACACTGTTTCTTTGGGAAATGCTAGATCAGCTTTTATTCAATCCATGGGGAAAAAAAATTAAGCTGAAATTTGCAGCTAAACTCTGTACAATGGCTGAAGTGAAAGGTAAGGTTTTATGTAACTTGATTTAAAAGACTTAAAATATCAGCTCATGAAAACTATCTGCTGCAGATATTCAACTGCATCCTTTAAAAATTCTCTGAATATAAAAATACGTTACTAGATGCAAGATGACATTTCTAAATTAGGTGCTTGCCACTTCATCAGTGATACAAGCAGAAATGTGTTTTTCAGTGATGATGGAAGAAGATGTTTTTATCGTCTTGTCGCTGTTGTCATGGAAACGTGTATATCATTGTTAAACAGAGTGTATGTTAAGGATCTAACATACCTGTGACTTATTATTGCTAGCTGTTGTATTTTTAGTGTATTTTCTTCAACGCTGTAGTCAATGCTTAAGAACTTGTAAGTTGCTCTCCTGAATTGCAGCCATGAACTCAATTACAGGATTAGGCTATCCAAAGAGCCCGTGGTATAGGGTTCTTTGCTATAAGATTCTTTTCAGTACAACTGTTAATAAAGCAGTTGTATTTCAAAATCCATTGTATCGTATTATAAGCACTTCAAAAATAATATTTACTCTGTTGAAGCAGACTATTTTGCCACAATAGCTTTTCAGAAAGAATGAGTTATCCATCAGTCATTATAAACTCTCTGTCTTGAAAATGATGGATATTTTCTGAATGTGCATTTTATCTATTAAGTGCTTTGTCTTTGAATACACTGCTCAATTCGTAGTACAGCTCTTGTGTATAGTTGTCTTAACCTGTCATGCATGGACCAGTAGGCTAAGACGGAAGCTTGAATATGACAATCCAAATTTAAACCCTGCTGGACACAAAGTATGTGTAACTTGTTTTCTTGTTTAAATCTTAGTGATGGGGACAATTCTCAAAGTACAAGAAAAGGTAAGCTAGTTTCTCCAAATAAGAACTATTAGGAATCAGTAATTTTAAGCACAATAAGGGTGTTGTATATTTTACATAATTATGGTTTTATTCTTGTCTTTTTGGGTCTGAGGATACATCAAAGTATACCTTCTCTGTCAATTATTTATTACTTGAAATTATTTGTCTAGATTAAAAAATGAAATTACTTGAATACATTTTTTCATCATTGAACAAGTGACTTCTGTTACTTCAAATGTGTTCATTAAATTTCTTTTTTTTAATCCTGGTTTAATTTTTTCTGGTTTTGGGAGTTTTAAAGGTGTGTGTTACTTATTGTGTTGTTCCCTCCAGAGAGTATGACTGAAGTTACAGTCTTAGGTCTGTCAAAACACAAGAAGTGCAAAAATATGGAGAAGAAAAAACTCAAATACAAGTAAAATAAATCACTGTGGTTTTAGTTTCTAGAAAAATGCATTCATTAAGTAAGCAAGGAGTATAGGCTGGTGGATGTAATTACAACTGAAATTAAGTTTATAGGAAAGGTCCAGTTTTCTCTTCCTGCTCTGGGAGATTCTGTCAGTTCAGGCAGTTGAATGCGAAGTAATGCCACAAGCAAAATTCCTGGTAAGTACACGTGCCCAGTCTATATGGCTAAGAAAATGTATGCAAGAGTCTCTATATAAGCCAAATATATCTTTCTCTTATCATAGAATCATTAAGGTTGGAAAAGACCTCAAGGATCATCAAGTCCAACCATCAACCCAACACCACCTAGCTCACTAAACCATGTCCCTAAGCACCACATCTACACGTTTCTTGAACACCTCCAGGGATGGTGACTCCACCACTTCCCTGG
>NW_010108433.1:23797-56144 GCF_000699245.1 Pterocles gutturalis | reverse complement strand
GCACTTGGCTTTATTGAACCTCATACAATTGGCCTCAGCCCATCAGTCCAGCCTGTCCAGATCCCTCTACAAAGCCTCCCTACCCTCAAGGAGATCAACACACCCGCTCCATTTGGTATCATCAGCAAACTTACTGAGGGAGCACTCAATCCCCTCATCCAGGTCATTGATAAAGATGTTAAACAGGACAAGCCCCAAAACCGATCCCTGAGGAACACCACTGGTGACCGGCCGCCACCTGGACTTAACTCCATTCACCACGACTCTCTGGGCTCGGCCATCCAGACAGTTTTTTTTATCCAGCAAAGGGTGTTCCTGTCTAAGCCATGAGCCATGAGCCACCAGCTTTTCTAGGACAATGCTGTGGGACACCGTGTCAGAGGCCTTGCTGAAGTCCAAGTAGATGACATCCATGGCCTTTCCCTCATCCACTAGGTGGGTCATCTGGTTATAGATGGAGATCAGATTGGTCAAGCATTATTTCAGATTACAGTAACCTGTATATGAACATACAGTCACTGAAAGGAGAAAGGGAGTATCTTCAGCTTTTTAGGATTTATTGAGGCAAAATAAGACTTGTTTATTACTGGCTTTGTACTTTCTACCTACAATCACTGATAATTTAAGCTGTGATTTATAGCAAGGTAAAATTTCCAAATTCTTATTATGTAGTCCTTGTTCTTTCTTCCATAGGATTTATTTAGGTTTGGATAAAATTAAAATTCTGTGAAAGGAAGCCTTTGATCTGTTATCTAAACTTTTCCCCATTTGAGGAGTCCTAAGAGAAAAGCCGTAACTTCTCGGTTGAATCCCTTCTGCTGAATGTGATTTTGCTTTTATGGATACCTTACACAGTAACCCAGAAAGCTGATTATTTCATTTTCTCGCCATCTTCTGTAGAAGAGCCTTATGAATTCTGAGCCACAAGTTGCAGGGCTTGGATGTGTACTGCTCTCTACCACCTACAGAGACCATCATGAAGGTCTCTCAACTACTAGCATACAGGACTAGCATAAGGGCTTCATTTCTGTAGGTAATAGGAATAAGTGTCTTGACTATTCATTGTTGTAATGGTACTAGTAAGAAGTGGAGAGTGCTGAAGAGCCTCAGCTGATATGGCCCAGAGCTGTTACCTCTGGTAGACTCCTGTACCTATTTGGACACTTGAGTAAGGGGAGAGGGATTTTTCGACACTTGGCAAGAAAGGGAAATTCCACTGCTATGTCAGGAAGAGTGGATTAAATAGTCGCAATGCAGTCAAATGTGGCTAGTCCTGGTCTCAGCTCCTGATGCATCAACGTGAAGAGAGCTATAGGAGCAGTAGGTTTTTCAGGCTTCTGGTTAAACTGAAAAAATTGGGAGGTGGAAAGACCAAACTCCCCTGTTCTTGAGGATTTAATTTTGTGACAACTGAAAAAGTAGAAATAAACCCTGTGAAACCGTGTATCACATTTAGGAAATATCATACTTACGGGTTAGAAACTATTGTGAAAATGTAGTAGCTGCTTACGTATATTGTCAGAAAAATGAAGCTGAGGTTTTGGGTTTTTTTTAGAACACAATAGTATTTGGAAAAAAAGCTTTATGCTTGTTTATTTCAATATATTGTTACAGATCACAGCTAAGGTTACATCCTCATACCACAGTCTTGTACCCTGATAAATAAGTCAACTTCTTCTGAATTGGCTAATTTC
Organism: Pterocles gutturalis; assembly: GCF_000699245.1. Taxonomy (NCBI): domain Eukaryota; kingdom Metazoa; phylum Chordata; class Aves; order Pterocliformes; family Pteroclidae; genus Pterocles; species Pterocles gutturalis. The sequence continues at coordinate 54,450 of NW_010108433.1, read as the reverse complement.
TCAGGATAATTAGCTGTGTGCGAAAGAGTTCATTAACTCGGGCAGTGTCATGCTAGCATACCTGCACTGCCTCTGTTAGCTAGGTTAGATCAGGTATTATTATGTGAAACTAGTTGTACCATACAGACATCTTAAATGCTCTGTCATCAAAATCCTTGGGCCAGACAACATCTCTGTGAGTATGCGTCTGCAAAAAATGTCTGTATTTATGTATTTTTAGGCATTGAAAATTCATTAGGTTTTCTGGGATTCACAAATCAGTGTTCTCACATCTCATTTCTATTCATCTTTAAAAAGACCATTGAAACTCTCTTCAATTTATCAAACCTTAAATAACATAACTTTCATTAAATGAAAAACTTAGTTTAGAACCATGAGATATTTGCAGGTTTTGAAGTGTTGTTGATAAATGCGCTATTAATGATCTGACAGATACAAGCTTATGAGTAAGCTTTTTCTCTAAATAGAACCATCTCTTGAATTTCTTTGTTAATGTTAATTGGAATTTCATGTTCAGGGGAGGTTAAAATTGACAGGCTGGGATCCCTCGCTTTCTTTCTGTTTGTGATTGTGATGCTGATAGCCTAACAATGAACTTTCTTGTGCGGTGCTGCTCGTAACTTCCAGTCTGATAGATGAGTATTTCTAGAAATGAGAAGTAATTGAATCTCAGAGCTTACAAATGCCTTGTGTGCTTTTTGAAAAGAGACCACCAGCTGCATTGTGTTGAATTAATTGTGCTTATTTCAGTGATGTGTGTGTCTGTCCAGTGAGAACAGAAAATAACATTTTCATTTCAAGGATATCTGTGGGTTGATTTTAACTCATTGGAAGCAGGATAGTTAAAGCACTGAAACTCTACCTCTGTTCTTACTAGGTTTTCAGTCCAGAATTGAAAGGAATATATTCATTATGTGTAAATGCCTCTCAGTATAATGCTGTGGAGATTTTTCAGATGAAATACCTTGGTCCTTAACTTGCAACCTATGTTCAAGTACACCATGAGGAAACTCTGCTAGATAGGTTTGAGACTGTGACATTTCTGGTACCTTTTCTCGGACAAGCACAGTTTCTCCTGTTCTGTGAAGTGGTAAAGAAATTGTTTCAGCTCAACAGTACGTGTGTATGTTGCAGATTTCGGAAGGCTTTTGGAGATTATGCCAAAAAAGTCCAATGGTTTTGTTTGTTCAGTGGCAGAACTGAGTGCAACTGCTAAATTGTTATGTGTATCAGGGCCAAAATGAGATGAAGCCTTTTAACTTTCTGGGCTAACATCTCCCAAATGTATTTCTTCAAAAATTGATAAAGGGACAAGGAGATGGTGCAGCTTTGGCCAGATGTGGACACAGCTGTATGTGATCAAAGCAGGAAAGCTGCACAACTGTGCGTCAGAACCATTCACACGTGAGGCCAACTTGTACTCCTGGGGACTCGGGCTCCTTTGTACACCATGTTTCTTCCCCTTCTGCCTCCTCAGCAGATACGCATGTAGACCAAGTATTTGAATAAAGTTCTGTGTGGAAAAAATAGTACATTGACACAATTGAATTATGACTGTATTGGGAGATTCAGCTGTCTCCTTTCATAGGATAAACCACATAGTTTGCTTCTAGAAGGCTTGTCTTTACCAAAAGTCCATATACAGTGAAGATTGTGTACTACAAATACTCTGCTGCTGTGAAAAATCTAGACAATGTACAGTTATTTTGATTTTATTGTATCTTCTTTGACAAATTAGCCTCGTTCTTAAGGGTAAATTTGAACCGAGATGTGAAACATCCATGCAGGATGTCTGGAAGTAGCAATGTGGAGCTATGCAGCATTCCCTTACAAAATTTGAGTGAGTTCATATTGGGTACTTCCCTGAAGAACCCCTTTCTTGTCTTTGTGTGCATGTTAAGATATCTGTAATATAATAATAAATTCTAATTTTTCCGTGCCCAGTATGCATACAAATATCGTGTATACACAGTTTAGCAATCCGTCACAGTGTTTTCTTAAAATTATGTACAATTGGATTTTGTTTAATCTGTGCTGTTTCATGCCAGAACAGATCACTACAAATTGTTCTGTTATATACAGTGGAAAATGGTTCAGAAGTGTCAGTTTGGAGTTTTTGGTAAAAATTCAGGTTTTGCAGATGAAAAGTAATCTTTAATACAATGTATTTTGTAATTGTTTTGGGGATTTAAAGCTCAGCGTTTTAACTAGGTCTGTGTTCAGATTAGATTTAATATTTTTAGAGTAGTTTTAAAAATATTTGTAAACATACACAAACATTTGCGATGCCAAACGTGCCTGCTGATCCTGATTTATTTATTGCCACTTATGGAAGAAACCTAAGCTTGTTCTTGACCTGCAGGCTGCTAATAGAATCATAATGCGCTTCCAAACCATGCAGCTCTTAAGTGGTCATAACAAATTATTCTCTGAATTGTATCTGGATATATTTAATTTTCAGGCTTGCTTTATTATACAGTGAATGTTATGTGACAGTATTCAGTGTTTTGAGGAGGGCAGGTTTCTGTGTTACAGAGTCTCTTACTGCATCTGTTATGTGAAGAGTACCTTTTTGAATAACTTGTGTATGGTTAGTTGATACTGTGGTATTTTTTCCCTTACTCCCTTTGTGCATAGTATTATATTTTTTCTTTAGTGTGATGAGTTATAGCAGCTGTCTTGTGATCCTTGTATAATGGAAGTTACATTGGACATTACATATTTGAATGCTCAGTTATGCCGGACACAGGAAAAATGGGAAAAAATGAATTCTATTCAATCAGTTAGAGATCATGCTAAAGAGAAAGCAGATCTTTATTATACTGTAACCATTACAGGAAAACCACAATTAATATATAAATTTTTGGTATGTTGAGCTGCTGAAAAAACACCAGATATAATGTAAGCATGTTAAAGAGCTGAACACTCCCTTTCCCCCCGCCCCCCCCAAAACCCAAACAGTTTTGACTTTGTCATTCTGACCATATTTGCTTACCGGTGCAAAAAATAGCAATAAAAATAGTAGCTTTGCAGCTACTAATAGCTATTCTCTCCTCTCTTAAATATTTTCAATGTCTCCACTTAGAAAAATTTATTAAATCTAGGAAGAAAAGGGAAATTAACTGCACTGGAAGAATATAGTATTTGCAATATTATAACAAAAATCCCAAATTGAATGCTTGGTGCTGCATTTCTGTCTGGCACTTTTGTAGGTACTCTGTCTCCTTAGCATGTGGTCCCTGAAATCATGCATGAGTGTCTTATTTAGGAATATATTTACTGTGACCATAAACTTAAAAAATGAGCTGTTACTGTGAATATCCATCTTATAAGACCAAACCATTTGTTTCTACAAGGATGAAACATCCTGAGCTCCAAAAGTAGTCAGCATAAATTCCAGGTAATTCTCGTCTATACAGACCAGACTTCTAGGTTTCAACCTGAACTTCAGTAATGCCAAACCACATCTGAACTTCAGGAGCTTATAGTTGTAATAGTGCAATTGATAGTACTTTTCTGTACTATCAATGTATAAAGAATTCTGTCTCTTGATTATTATAGACTGAAAGCAGTTTGTGCCTTGGTTCTTAATATATTTATTTCAATTTTTCACACCTTAACTAAGTCAAATGCTGTATTTTTCCTCCTCTTTGAAATGTTTCTTTTTCTAAGGAAATGTGTGTTTTTAAATAAGCTCTAAGGACACAAGTGTTTGGGCACAAGTACTTAAAATGCTTTGAAGAGGTTTTTTAAGAGCACACATTCCTTATATCTTTGCCTGATTGCAAAGCTGTGTAATGGTGAATCACTTTGCTAAATGAAGTTCAAAGTCCTGACCTCTATAAAATGAGAAGTATACAAGCTACAGTTTGGAAAGAAAAATACTGTTAAAATGCTGGTTACTCCAACTGTAATACCTCCTTGCTTGTTTTACAGAAGCAAACACTGTGACATTATATCCATTGATATAAGGATGTCTTTCCGTTTCATTGCAGCTGGAGTCAATGACTTTATACTGGAAAAGGTTGGTTTTGAGATTACAAGACCATGACAATTTTTAACAGTGAAGGAACATTCATGTTTGTGTAAATACATAGCCAAGTATACTTCTAAGTATAGAGATGTGTTTGTATCTATGTATGCACAGGTTTAACCTTCTGGTGACATAATATGCAAAGCATTTAAGGAATTTTATATGCTTTATGGAAAAGGAATATTTCCTGAAAAATACACCAGCAGTTACATCTACTGGAAAATGAGAATAGTGTGCTTTTTTAAATCAAAAAGCTCTATTACTGGACCAACAAAATAAGGTTCTGTGATAACTGGTTTTGGAGTTGGTGATGCTTTAAATTTTAGAACTGGGCAGTTTTCCCATAACCCTAGAGACAGTGTTCCCCTTTTAAGCCTGTTAATTTTACTAAATTACGAATTAGCTGCATCACAGTATTCTAATTAAGTGTATTCATAGTCATTTTAGAAATAGTTGACTGGGACAGGTCATTTAATTATATTTTATCTGTAAGAAAGCATTAGCTCTGCTGCAACTGATAGCTAGCAAGGCCATCTGCAATGCCTTTCAGTTCACTCACACGGAATTGTTCAGATAAAGACTGTCAAGTGCTGCCTAAATAAGGAAGGAGCCTTGGTAGAGTTAAGTGCAGTGGAGGACACAAATGAAGCATTGATTCCAGGCATGCTGTAGGGTCTGAGCTGTTTCCTGCAGCGCTGAACCTTTTTAGAGTTTTCATTATTGTTTTCTGTGAAGTATTAAAATGCGAGTATCTGTCATTCAGGATCTCAGGGAAGATGAAAATGAGGATGAAGAAGAACAAAAGGTGAGTTAAACCCCAATAGCTTTGAAAATTACTTATTTTCTTATATTGTTACCCTTTCAGGACAATAAACCTGGAATGGTTACCTTTCTCTTACAGGTCTTCCTCAAGCCTGTTATTAAGGACAGAAATATGGAACTGGCCCGAAAATGCAGTGAAATAATAAGTGATGTAAGTGATGGTGACTCTTTGCATCCTTACATTTGCATTTCTCTTTTCAAGTGGGTTTATATTGATGATACTTATTTTTTCAAATATATACAGTGCAGCATGTGCCCATCTAAGACTCTAATATAAAAGCACACAAAATAACAGAAAAGCACAGTCTACTCTGGTGCCTTAAATTATCAGCCGCAGCAGGATGAGGTTTTCAGAGCACCTGGATGGTATGAAGCCTAGGCCTTAGGAAGGAGAATGTTCCAAAAAGTGGGTCTCATGTGGAGGGTGTCTCCCTTAGGAACACTTTTGCTGATTTCATCGAAAAATACAGTATTTTTTCTAGTTATAGTCTAATCCTACAAAGTCTGATTGGTTAAGACAGAACTGGGTGCCAGTGTATATAGCTGTGAGGAGGGAGGATAAAAATAAAACAGATGAATTTTGAGTATTATCTATTGGTCTGTGGTGATAAATGCTCAAAACTGCTTAGCGTATTATTGTTGACTTACACTTAGAGGAAGAAGCCACTGAAATGCTAGAATATCTTTAAAAATTATTTAGCTAGCGATTTCTTGACTTAGTTACTATGGATTTTTAAAACTGTCGTCAGATACAGACATTATATAAACATCATAGACCGGATCCAAGACATTTTAAATTGGAGTATATCCAATTGCTTCAATGTAGCAGCATCAGATTTACCTTGGTGGAAGTTTGTTTCTGTGTCCCTCAGGGAAAGTGTGTCTGAAGAGTAACTTTGTCCCTCCTTGTGAATGGGAGTGAAGAGTGGTATTTCTCCTGCGAGGATGGTGGCTGGCAGCAGAGGAGACATTAATGAGGAGAGAGTGACTTGCTTTAATGAGTATTCTTCTAAAGAAACAGAAAAATGACATCTGGCTTGTGTTGTAATCTGGTATTTAGATTTGGGATGTTATTGTTCAAGGTGAATGAGTATGTTATTTTTATGAGAATAGAACATACAGAATCTACACTTAAGGTATAAATTAATAGGGGTTACATATCAGAAAAGAATAGGTAACTCAGAAAAACAGCTGTGGGATGTGTAGGCATTACAGTACTGGCTTGAAAGTGTGACTTGACAAGGTCAAAGTTTCCTCTTTGTCCATACACCGTCTGAATACTTTAATTTTCACAGAAAGAGTGCTGAAAATTGGATAGATCCTTAAGAGAAGCTACCAAGACGGCTTCTTTGTAATCTCAAGCTACTTTAGGAAGTAGTAGAGATTACTGATATTTTTACTGCTGGTTATCTACATGGTTTCTTTGGGAAAAGAATGGTATGTTGTACAATAAGTGCCTGCCAACTCATGCAAAGGCCAAAATGAAAATGGACCTGGAACACTTATCTGACCCAAAATACATTTATTGCTTCCATGCAACTTGTTCCTAAACATGGTTGCTGTTCCTAGAGGCAGAAACTCCTTGAAAAATGCTGAAGAAATATTTTCTTTAATTAGAAAGGAGTTATTACTGTGCTGTGTACCCATTAGGAGTAATGTTGGCTGTGGCTGTTAATTAGCTGATAAATGGAGTGGCTGTATTTTCTCTGATTTTCTGTGGGGGCTTAGAAGCTAAGGTACATAACTAAGTCAAGCCATGTTTCTGAAGCCTATAATGGTTCAGGGATGTGGGCTTTTGCTGGAAAATTGTGGTGTGTTTAGCCTGCAAGTGTGTTAGATTTTCCCTTAGATACATAAAACCTAATGACAAAGTGTCATTAATGCTTTCAGAGCTGTAGTGATATGTAATGGTCCAGACCAATTCAATTTCAAAGAAGAGACTCTGTTTAAAAATGGCATCCAATTTTGGGGCCTTATGCAGCCTTTGCTGAAGTCAGTAGGTGTTTCTTCATTGGCTTGAATGGAATATGCATATGTGTAGGGGGTGAATTTTGTTTCCCAGAATTTTTGCTATAATTGGAATCTCTTATGACCGGTGAAGTCTTTTGTGCTGGGGGGGGTAAATTCCTCAGCCTGCACACTTCATTGTGGAGGCCAATAAACTGTAAGGAGTTCACATTCTTGACTTTGATTTTTGGCTCATTATGTTCAGAACTTTATTATATATTCTTTATCCTTTTTAGCATGGATCTTTGCACAAACTGCTGTTTGTGAGGATATATCATTGGTGTACATCTGTACATTTTTGTGTATGATGGTTTCATGATGCTTGGAGTTTGGCCCAAAGATGACCTTGGGGCAGCAGCCTGTGTCCTTGCTGACCACGAGACTGGGGTGTTGTCCTTTTCTGCCAGTGGAGCTGTCAGCGCAGCTCCTCCATCAGAACACAGCACCAGGAGTGCTCATGACTGAGATACTGGGGTTGCATTACACTTGCCCTGCATTCTTTGCAGGCTGACTTTAATTTGGCAATATGGTTTTAGAGAAGTATTACGATGGCAGCACGTAATGCATGTGTAGCTGTCAGCCTTGAACCGTGTGTAGGGGAAGTTGTGAAGTGTTTGTGTGCTCTGGTTCTTGAGGAAATGCCCCTTTTCATTTGAGTTTGGCAGATGTTTGTTTTGTGACTGTGATGCCCCCGGCTTGTTTCTCCCTAAAGCTATTTCATTTAATCTCCTTCCAGTATACAATTTTATTCCACAGATGTTTTCAAAACTGTCAGGTGTGTTTGCTGTATATGAATTACCTTCCTTTCCAGACATTTTCTCTTCCATACTGAAAATGAGCCTGTCTATTTGCTTGTATTACTTATATTTTGGTATATTTTAATCTCTTCTTTGTTTTGATTGTGTGGTATGATGTTGTGAATACTGTTATAAGCAGAGAGGGAATTTTTATACAGATAAAATTATAATTGAACAAACTATCATAATGCTTTTCGGTAGAGAGGCACACTATCTGCTTCTGAAGACTCCGCTGAATTTTGGTAATGTATGGTACCAGTGCTACTTTTCCCGTATAGCAAGAAGTAGTACTATTTGCCATTTAACTGTCCTTGTACGGAGTCCAACTTTGCTTTAGCATGTCTATTTGTTATAAAGCAAGGACCAAAGAGGCTGGCTGAGTCAAGTGCAGAAAGGATGCCTTTCCACTGATATCAATAGGGTTGTGACCACCTAATTTAGGGTGGACCTGTGCCTCTGGGCTCACCATTACTAGGCACAGCCTGTAATTCAGGAGGACTTAGAGGTCCAAATTGCTGGAGACTGGTGATACTGTATGTTTTCCCTATTCTCATACTTTTCTCTACGATTCTGTGGCCACAGAGGATTTTGCATTAGAAGGATCTGTAGTCTGACATAGCTCTTAGTCTTATGAGAGATTATGAATTAAGAAAAGTAGTGTTGGAGAGGGAATCCTTAGTGGAAAAAAGTTGCCTTTTGGTCTAGCATAAATTCTAGATAAGAAGGTTCAGACCTTTTTGTGGCTTTTCTAAGCTTAAATAGGCCTCTGACAGAAAACAGTTCTCTAATGGATCTTGGCGTGATGACTGTCAACACAGTTACATCACTGATGTCAAGATACTAAAAACAATTTAAATTAATGTGTGTCCCAGAACACAAAGGAAAAGTGGCTGCTTGGATTAAGCTGTTACCATCAGAGTCTTTCCCTTAGCCCACAGTCTCCTGTGTTTCCCTCATGAAAAAGGCTGAAGGGAGAGGCCATGGGCAAGGTGAATTTTCTTGGTGAACCAGGAAGCTTCAGCTTAAAGACCAGATGCCTTTGTTTCATAAAGTAACATCCATTAAGAAATGCAATTTGAAGCTTACTGTTTTGGTGTTTTTCTAGGAATTTTAATACACTTTTACTGGATAGCTGTGCTGCTGGTCAGAGTAGTTTTATGATGAGTCAGGAAGAAGAAAGGGATCAGGACAGAGAGCTATTAAAAACTGGCCCTTTAGTGAGCTAATGGACTTCAGAAGTATATCAAAAGAGCACTGGTGGCTCCAGGCCATCATTTGCAAATTTTTAGTATTATCTTTTTTTTTTTTTTTTTTTTTTTTTTTTGCAAGGCTTACTGGATCTATTCAACCTAAGCAGTGTATTTTGTAGTGAAGGGTAAGTCACTTGCAGGCAAAATTTCCTGTTCAGTATTTTAGACATGTGAATTTGTAACTCCAGCCTTTGAAGATGAATGTTATTCCTTCCAGCCATTGGTTATGTTCAGTCATAGCCAACCTCTTAAGCCTCTTGATTATGTCATTTACAATAAGTATGCTTTTTAAGTGCAGATGTCATGACTTCATTATATTTGTCCAATTTCATCTTCCACCTTCCTGATTCCAAGTGATGCAGACACTTCTGTAGCAGAATGGAGTGTGTTGCATCAGAGTTTGACCACGCCTTTTGTTATATGTCCTTTCTAAATTGCTCATTTGAGCTTTTGTGCATTTTGTGGCCTCTGTGGGTTACTCTAATAAATTCAAATAGTAAAGGAGTAAGGAGGTGACATTAGTCCTTTACTGCTTTTGGTTATTTTGAAAGCATGACTTCTACAGCAGAACGGCTTTGATTGCTTCTTCTAGTTGTGTTGTGTTGTGTCATCAACTCCGCAATTAAGAGATACCTTGGTAGGCTTTCATGTTTGATTTTTAAATGTAATTATTGCTCTTTAATTAAAATGGATGTAATTACAGCCAGCTCTCAGTTATGTGTGAGTGATTTATCTAAGCTGTGAGCAGCAAGACTCTCCCATCTCCTCTACCAGAGTCTCAACTTTACAGGAGTTCCTACTGGGAACGCCATCAAACCTAACCAGTAGACAGACAGTCAGGGCTTTAGATTTCCCACATACATCACTTCTCAGCCATATTACCATGCATGACCATAATTCTTCAAAGCTTTTTTTCAAGCTGTTCATGTACACGTTCTCGCCTCTTCCTTCTCCCCTCCCTGCTCCCTAAGTACATGCACGCAAGCCAGTCCATGTGTGCAGGTTGACAGTAAGTGCCTGCTCCTGCTTATCATAAAACTGCCCTTTTTGTATATTGCTCTGTAGTTGCCTACAAGTACAGTGTCACACACAGATTACGTGAGCCTTTGTATTTATGTGTCCCTGGGTAAAGTGATGATACACAGTAATTTTACACCCGTTCTTCACCGTACGGTTTTTATTTAGTATACACGGTAATCCACCAAGGCAGACAATATGGTTTGGTAATAAGATGTAGATTCCTCCGGTAGTTCAAACCTGGATGAACATAATAGTAACCAAAATTATTTCCTTTGTGAGGATTATGTAGTCATCAGTTTGAGATGAATTTGGCATTATCTAATCCATTTTGCGGTGGACAAAAAGTTTGCATCAGGAAGTACAGGAGCTGATTCTGTGTAAGCTGCCATCTTTTCCCTGAATTTTCCAAGTCCCTGTAGAGGAGTGTAGACTGGAACTTGTGATATTCATTAAGGAAGAGGAAATTAAGACTGCATATTTCTGTAATGCTCAGATGCAGATCATATTGCTTCTGTCAGTGCTTGTCAGCAAGTCTAGAGTGCTTAAATGCAAGCTGCTGTTGTGCAGAATGTGAAAATGAGGTTAGAGGCATGGTAGCAGATAATAACCATGAAAGCTTAGTACTGTAATTCAGTTTGTGTCGAACTAAACTATTCTATGTACAAAGAAGGAAAGGTCACTTAAACACATTTAGTCCATGTGAGGTGTCTGTCTTTACAATGTATGTAGTCCATCTCATCATAGACATGCAGTTCTTACATAATAAAGATTCACCACATTCATCACGTCCATGGACTTCGTCCGCCTCACAGTCTCAGTAATACAAACTCTAATTCTGACTTAATCATCAGTCATTTGATTATTTTTTAGATAACTGCTTACTACATCTGCCTGTATTGTTTGCCACCCCATGGTAAGAAAAAGGTTGGTTGTTTGGGAAAAAAAAAAAAAAAATCAGCACCTTTCCCCCCACCCCCAACATATGTTGTGTTTTGCTTCAAAAATTGTTTCTGTTGTGCATACATATGACTTTAAAAATGTCTCAATTTAAAATGAAATGCTCCTAAACTCTGATATTACCTGCGTGTTATGACTGTTGGGGTGCTGTGTAGGCAATGATTTGGCAGTGGCCTTCTGAATTTCTTTGTGTAACTTTTGGATTCAAAAAGCATTTGGCAGTGGCTTTTGTTTGTGTTATACAGATCCTGTGCTTGATGGGTCTGTGTTAGAAGTTAGTTTAACAATTTCATCTTTGAGATGAAGGAGAAAATACTTTATTCAATTCTCCTTTCTTTAGAAATACTAGAACATCTACAGAGAATGGTGAAAATGCGCTGTAGATGTAGAAAAAAATGTATCTTTTTAATCTTTAATAATAAAGAGTTCTGTGACTTTTACACACCCTGGTACTGTGTCTGGGAACTGGGTATTTCCCTCTGTGGACTAATTTAATGCAGCCTGAGGTATTTGCAAGCCAGTCAGCATAGTATCCATATATAACAATAATAATAATCCATTGTTTGTTTTTCTGATTTTTTTAAAGAACAATTAAACTTTTTTTTCTTCTCTTTGTAGATACACTATAAAGAAGACTTTAGAAAATCTAAGGGCAAGTGCATATTTGTACCTGACACCCCACAGCTAAAACATATGAAAAGTCTTGGTGCTTTTATTTCTGAGGTAAGACCTAAAAGACTGAAGAACTCCCTTTGCTTCTTATCCTTTGTAAAAACTCTCTTAATTGAATATTGTGGGTTTTTTAGCAGGGGAAGGACAGTTCATTTCAAATAACAGTTCTGTTAGGTAATTAGTGTGTACTGTATATATCAGTAATAATAATTTGGAATTAAGCAACACATTCTGGGACTCTAAGTTGTTTTATAAATGGTTCTGAGACAGTCTTAGCTATCCCATTTTATGGATGGAAAAACTGAGGAATAGGAAAAGGATTTCTTGTTAGTTATTCTGCAGTGATGAGGCTTTCAAATTATACCTGTGTGTAGTTTCCCTGCTCTGGAGAATTCACAGCCCGATATCAAACAGAAGGAGAGAAGGAAGCTGTTACCATGTTATCACCCCTTTCCTTCTTCAGCAAGGAGACCCAGGCAGGCATCAGGTCAATGTCATCCCCAGGTCGCTGTGGTGGGTTAACCTTGGCTGGATGCCAGGTGCCCACCAGGCCCCTCTATCACTCCCCCTTCAGCAAAATAAAGGGCGAAAGTAAGATGAAAAACTCGTGGGTCAAGATAAAAGCAGTTTAATTAAAGCAAAGGCCAAGGCGTGCACGGAAATGAAAGGTAAACAAAAATGTTTTTCTCTACTTCCCATCAACAAGCAATGCCTGGCCACTTCCCAGGAAAGTAGAACTTCAGTATGTGCAGCAGCTGCTCCTGGAGACAAACACAGTAACAAATACCCCCCTCTTCCTCCCCACCTTTGGCTTTTATGGCTGAGCTGAGGTCACATGGTATGGAACAGCCAATCCGGGTCAGCTGTCCCAGCTCCGCCCCCTCCCAGGCTGTGTTACAAACCCCCTGCTGGCTGCCAGGGTGACACTCAGCACTGGGAGGGATGCTTGGGGGGTATTGACTCCAGCTCAGACAAACCCAGTACAATTGCCTGAGCACTTGGGTGTATATATATGCATACCAGTGTCAGAGTTTTTAGGTCTTCATGTGTACACAGATGCACACACAGACACAACTGTGGTGGCAAAGAAAGAAAGGCAGCTTCCAAAATGCCAGAGCAGAGTTTACTGTCAGCTCTTCATGTCTCAGGTACAAGGTGTTCTAGGGTTGTGTCTCTGATTATTCTTCCCAGGTGAGAACAGCAGCAGGAATTTTACCTGACACAGAGATGCTTTTGTTAAGGAGTTGCTGGTTTGGAGCAAAAGCACGATGTAGAAAACCGCAGTTTCAGTTCAAAAGCACAATATAGAGAATTTATTTAATCCATTTGTCTAATTCCAAAGTGAAGGTCCTAATTATTCATCAAAGATTGAGAGATATGAGGATATTTCAGAATTCTGAGACCGTATGTTTTGTGTTATGACACTGTTGTGCACTGTTTCTTATTGAAGAATTACCTGAAGTCAATGATGTGATGGATGGTTTATCTTGTAAATTACTGACCTCTAGTGTCCCATAACCTGTTTCTGCAAAACTTGAACACTGAAATTCTTAACAGCATGTCTACAGCAGTGAAAAAGAGCCCTCTGTTTTGGGAAACACCAGCAAATGTTACAGCAAATTATTGATATATGTAGTATGTATGGGGAACTAGTCTCTGATGAACAGTTGTGTATTGTGCAGTAAATTAATTATATTAGACAGTGCCATTTAAGATATCCTTGATATTTATGGTTACTTTCACAGCAATTTTGTTAAGCATTATTGTTTTATGAATTTGAGAAAGTTAGATCTGGAGCAAAAGCCTCCCAGATTTTGAACTATTGCTCTGGCCTGTCTCAAAGCCCTTTTGTGAGGAATTGCTTGTACTGAACACTGGAGATAGTACCGCGTAAATAAAAAGTAATTTAAAAATTAGTGTGTAATATGAGAAAATTAATTAGAAATGATGGTAAACATGCTAACTTCAATGTTCCTGCCTTTCTAGTTACATTTAATTGCTACTACTTACTAATCAGTAAAATATTTTTGTAGGCCTCTCATTGCTTCTATTATGCTAAACTTTGGAAGAAGGAAAGAAAAAAAGATAATTTTGGTTTTATACTTATTTTATATGTCCCCCAAAATTCTTGAATTTAATTAGGAGGTACTTTACATTGCTTCATGAATTAGACACATCCACCTGAAGTATTTTTAAAGTTATTATTTAAAAATCTGGTTTTGCTTGAAAGTTTATAAGATCGCATTAGATTTTTTCCAGCTCTAGTGGTCTTTATGGCATTTTACTTAATAGAAAAAAATATGTTGTATGTTTACTGTATCTTATGTAACTTTTGCATTATGTGTCACCTTCTTCTCCCCCCGTAGGTGAAGTACAAAGGAGCTGCTAAGAAAGAGCTTTCTAATTCTCTTTATCAGCAGATGCCAGCCACTATTGACAGTGTATTTGCAAAAGAATTAACACAACTTCAGAGCAAGGTACAATTTTAAAATCATAAAAATTATCTCTATATAAATTGTGTGACAGAATATGACCAATTTGAACGAATACTTGACTGCCTGCTTGATTAATTTGGGTGAGTTTATCTTCCAGAGTTTATCACCATAACTTCTTAAATTAAAGAACTACTCACTTTTAAAATGTTATAAATCTGGCTCATTATGTTTATTAAACATAATTTAAAAAACTATTAGTGCTTAATCAATCCAATGAAATCCTTTGGAAATCCATGAATGAAATAAGGAATTATTGAGTTCAGTGACATTGCACCACATTCATAGGATAGACGAATCTTATATAACAACCATTTAATTTTGGGTATTGTATTAGCTTTATAAAATGTTCGATGCTGAAGGGAAAAAAAATAAAATACTTCAATGACTTTTAAAGGTACTTACTGGTAGCTGTAAATGTACTTCTGTTCTGCATACTACCACTCAAAACAAATTTTATAGAATTAATAAAATGAAACCAGGTATATTAAACATAGTGTAAAACATGTAGACAACCAGCAAAATATTAAATTCCAGTTCAGTTGCCTCCAGGGGCTTAAAAATATAATACTCTTAATGTGGGCAGGTGAGCCTTCACTTTCATTGATCTCAGTGGAATTGTGAGTATTAAGTATGTGTAATATGAACAAAGTTACAGATTTTCATCGTTACTCATGAGAATTACAGCTGATAGATGGTCATGGCTTTCTGTCCACCAAGTATTTCCACATTTTTCTTGTCTTGCCTTTCTCCTCTCTTAAAGATACTAACTACGTGTAGTTTAATACAGCCAGTCTGTGAAGTGAACAAACTCTTAAATCCGTGTTATTGGTTGTATCTCAAGATGCGTTTTTCTAATGCGGTAGATTTTTTTTACAAATAAAGTAGAATATTCATAACAAAAGAAAGCACTGAAATCTCAGGACAGCTTGTGGAGAAATGCTTTGATTTAATACAATGAGTTAACTAAGGCTATATTAAGGAAATATAAAAACACAAAGTATATTTTAGTTTTCATATTTTGAAATAGAACATATATACACTCAACACAGCACAGTAGCTGAAATTACGTTAATGTGACATTTCATTGTAAAGTGAGTGATCAGAATAATTAAACTAGAAATAAATTTGTAATTAAACTTGTATAACATTTTTAAACCATTAGCTTGATTTATAAAACGTTAGTTAACTAGTTTGCCACAGATCTGTGGCACACTCCTGGATTCATTCCAAATTAGTACATTATACGTTAGTTTACGCAATTGAGGTTAACATCAGTGATGTGTCAGAAAAGATAAATAACTGAGACTGAAAATGAAACCATTTGATTAATCAAAAAAACCCTTTAAGGAAAAGACTGATGTTTTGGTTTGATATTTTTTGAAGATTTTCTTCAGTCATCCAACAGTCATAGAGAAACAAATATGCATAGAGGATGAGTTATATTTAAGCATAAACTTTTCCTGTAAAATTCATACCGTCCCCTTAGGAATAGATGCATTATAAATCATAATCTACCATAAAACTTAAAGATACGCTGACACATTTTTCCAACTTGTGGTTACTGTTGCAGTGGACCTGAATTTAATGCTACTTTGAGAGAGATCCTAGGGGATTTTCTAGTGGAAAATCTTCTCTACAGTATTCGAATCTAATCCATATTGTGCCTATCACTGCAGTACCTAAGTAGCTAATTCAAGGATTTCAGATTTCAACTGGGTCAGGATATGGCAGAGAGGATTTCTGCTGCATCTATCTCGCTGGGATTGTGAATTTACAGGTCAGCACCTCAGCAAGAGGAGACCAAGGGTACGCCGTAGGAAGAAGAGAGGACAGCACGGTCTGGCCGTTGTGCCAACTCTTCTGCAAAAAGGCTGTTGCAAGCACAGAACTGCAGTCTGTTTCTCATTTATAGTAAGTTAATTATAAATAGGTGCTGATTTCGTGAGAGGTGGAAAACACAAGTATGTGTCCTCCTCCCCATCCACATTAAAACAAATTTACCCCTTTGACTCCCTTTTCATGCTTCTTGGATGCAAGGCCAGGCTTGAATGCTTTTGTAGCCAGATCAAGCAGGTGATTTCTCACTCTGTGATGCCGTGTTCTTGGCAGAATCCGTAGCCTCAACTGCTGAGGGGGTGTGTTGGGGCTAGGGGATCATGGTGTGGAAGAGAGAGAGCCACTGCCTCTCCCCACTGCTGCCTGCTGGCGCAGGGCTGCTGAGTCTGGAATGCCTCAGCTGGGTGATCTCCTTACACAGGCACGTCCTCGGCAAATGGTCTCTCCCATGATTTGATGTCTGATCCTGAATTGCTGCTGCTGTGGTGCTGCTGCCCAGCAGCTCCATATTCAGCCTACTTAGATCTAGCCCAATTTAATAATTTTATACACTGCTTCTGATCACACTCATGATGAACTTGAAGACAACTAGGGGAAACTTCCTTTCCTCACAACAAATTATTCCCCACCTACAGCTGCCCTTCACTGCCCTCTCCAGAGCAAACAGGCTCCATAGCAGCTTCTATCACTTCTGCATACTCTGATTGATATGGCAACTGTCATCGACTTCCGCAGAGCCAGGACTTTGTTCTGCAGGGTTCCAGCTGTACAATGTCAGCTCTAACAGGATCTTGCCATAACGGAGAGTACAACACCGTGACAGTTGTGGTTCTCCTCCTGTGGAGCTTTCTTCCCGTATTGGCTGTATTGATTCATGCTTGATTCCCTCTTCTAGATACACAGGAAAGGCTAAACCAAGAGCACCTCTGCTGGCTTTTGCATAAAGCCCACATTTGGTCTTTTGTGTTTTATACAAAACTGACATGAAGATGGAAATAAATACCCATAGAGAATGAAGTCCATCTGCAATTCTGTCAAAAAATCATGACACTATTTATGGGTAGAAAATACTTCAGGAGAATGAAAAGGAAATTTCATAGCCTCACATATATGGGCAGCTTTTATCAATTTAATTTTTTCCTCTGCGCAGAAGATTTGACTGTCGCCTTCTAAATAGCTTTCTTGAGGGTGAGCAACCAGATATTCCTCCCTCTCTCTGTTTTGTCGTAGCTGTTCCCAGGATAAGCTAGAGAGAGCAGGAGAAGTCCCTGTCCCCAATGTGTAACTTCACCCTCCTTGCCAGCCTACAAAGCTCTCACCAATTTCCCTGTTCTCTGCGATGAGAAAATAAGTTGATCAGAGCAGTTGATGAGGCAGGGAGCCCTCATTTTGATTTTCCTGAGAGGAAATGGACATTTTCTGGAAAAATTGCAATTTTCCTGTAGAAAATATTTCTGAAGGAAAATTTCTGATCATTGCTAGCTTTGTGACAGGTCTTTTTCTTGTCTGACGACCAGTATACGGAGTTCTTCCTTATGCAGAACATTTTTTTAAGGTGTCATAAACAATGATAAAGGTATTTAAAATTGCTTGAGGGGGAAACAATGTTGAAAAAAAGTATTCATTTCATCACATTTATCAACACTTTATTTCTGCTATAAGAAGAGATTGCACTGTTTTTCTTCTTATCTGAAAGGAGTAATCTAAAACAAACTGAAAGCTGTTTAATTTTCTCTGCAAAGGGCAATATCTCAACTAGTAACTATATGTCAATGCTCAACAGTATTTTCTGTTTGTCTTTGAAGATGATGAGCCAAGTGAATCTTAAGCAGTATTTTTAACTTCCAGATAAAGTTTCAGTTTTTCTTACTTGTGGGCAGAATCCTCCTTTTACTTTCATATGTATTTTTTGTACTGTGATAAAGCTATTTTTGTGGTTTACTGCACATTTACGATCATATTACACATTATCAGACCATTTTAAGTAATTATTCATTCTTTTTATGGTATAAAAATCTCATGTTCAAGATTTCCTGTTTTTTTATGGTAGCAGGTATTAGTCTCCTGTACTTCTCTAGTTTTGTTTTACACATATATCAGATAATGTAAATTCTCTATCTAGAGATTAGAATGGCATTTTTTGTGTTCTTGAACATTTGCTCCTACAAAATCCTACATTGTGGATTTTAAGTTTGGTGCTCAGCTTACTGACTATAAAGGGAAATATAAAAATAAAAATTGAATAGTGTTTAAAGTATTCCAAAACAGAGGGTCAGTCAGAATGAAGCTAAAAGAGCACAAAGCCTTCCTTAATGCAGCTTCTTATTGGCACACTGGTGTGCAAGAGAGATAGGGAAAATAAAAAATTAGTGCTTACAAATCAGTTCAATTTGAAGTCGTACCTACTTAAATAATTGGCTTGTCTTTCTGGAGTTAATGCATGGTGCCACTACAGAGTAGAGGTTACATTAGTGACCTATAATACCTGATCTCTCTGTAGCATAGTTTCATATGTAGATTTGATAAAGAAAATTCAGTTTAGCTAAAATCTGAAAATTAACATGAAATGAGAAATACCCATGTTAACATGTAAAATAATGGCCCTATGAATATTGTTAAAATAATTCTCGTAAACATTGTTTCATGCTTCCTTGGAACTGATTTACAGATGTGGGAACAGTTCTGCACTAAACTGTCCGAAACTAAACTAGACAGCTATTGAACTCCTCCTAGTCTGTGCTTGCTTCAAGGTTAACTGAGTCAGTTAATATGCATAATGTAAAAAGATAGGAAGAACATAGCTGTCAAATAGCAAGTCAAATATTCCTGTATTAAGCTAAAGAAACAGTCATTTTTCCCACGATAGTGGACACTCAGTTGTAATTTCTGTTAGTTTTCTTGTACTGGGAGTTGATGTGCTTTTGTTTTTTGATGTCTTGGTTACATAGCCCATTTGCCAACAGAAAAATATAGATGTTGAAGCAGCAAAGTGGCAATGGAATAAAATATCTGAAAATTAGTAGATTTTGGAAGTAACTGTATGAGTGTGCTTTTCAGTATGGTATTAAGTGGGGAATGTCTTAAAAGTGACAATGTGAAGCAAAGTAGCAAGAGTTTTTGTGGCTTATATTTATATAGTGATTATACTTCTGCAGGAGAGAATTTCTTAGTGGTGCTTCAGTCTTGTTAAAGATTATTTGCTTTGCCAGTTGCAAGATGTATCAGTAGAGGGAGGTTATAGACAATTTTTTTTTTTGTTTCAATTTGTGTTTGTTTCCCCAGAGGCCTGATCATGTTGCATTTACACTGTATAAGGAGATGGCACTTTTAAAGTTTCCTAATTTGATACTTGCATTCATGTAGTAGCAGTGTAAAAAAAACCAAAAACAAAACAACCCCTTTTTGTTTTAATCTCTCAGCCTCTATATAATTTTGTAATCTGAGATAGTCAGGGCAGGTGCTAGTATATTGCCTTGGGCACCCTGATCTGTGACTCAGATGCAGTCTTGCTGCCTTAAACACAAACAGATACAACATTTTCTCACAGTTCTAGTAGCCTGTCCTAAAAGAATCTGAATGACTGTAGTCAGGAGTTCCCATCTCAAGACTTACACAGTATTCTTTTATTGCTGTCAGGGGTTTTAGTTTCAAATCCTTCTCCTCCTGGTCAGCTTTCAGTCTCATTTAGCATTTGCTGTTTTCTTGGGGATTATTTTAATGCTTGCTCCTGAGAGCTATTAGAAAATGAATTTACTTGAAGCTTGCTGCTTCCTCAGGCATCAAGACCTGGTGAATTTTCTTAATGTAAGCCTAAAAGCTTCTGACAAGGATAAGTGCAAGATCAGCTTTTCCGGCAGCTTTAGTGTGTGAGAGTGTGTATATGTAAGTATAACACAGCACAGTGAAGCCCAACATTGAGCTCAGTTTCTATTACAAAAAATAAATTTGTTTATAAACTCACAATCCAATTTCATTTTCCTTTACCATGTTGACAATTGAATATAAATATTATTTTTCTTTGTGAACCTGGGGGCTAGTCAAAAGGTGTATTGTACTAGTAATTTCCGAAGAGTGGATGAAATAGATGTTTGGGCTATGAGTATTTCATGTAAACCTTTTTATGAGGAACGCACAAAATATTTTTTTCTGAAAACAGGAAAAAGAAACTTGAGGAAATATTTACTTAGCTGATAAATTTAAGTGTGTCTTCAGAAAAACAAAAAAAGACAAAAAAAGCTTTCCTGTATGCTTTGCTCTGGGCTGTCTTCACACCTTGTTAAGGTTAATTTTCTGTTTCTGTATATTTTTTTTTTCCTGTCTACTCATACTTCTGCTGCAATAACTGACTCAGAGAAATCTCTCTGCTGACTGTGCCTCATATGTCATGTTCTACCCAAACATACCTGTTTTGGGTAGAAGCTGCTCTCGTTTCAGGGTTCTGGTTCCATTAAGGAGCTTAATTATTTATTACGTTTCTTCCTGAATAGAGGCGCACTACGATGCTGGGTTTAACCCAGATCGTATTATTATACCTGCTCTGCCGAGGTCACAGAAGTATAATGTTGCTCTTTTCAGGTTCTCTACAAACAAAAACATGATGCTGAGAAAGGAACTTCAGATTATGCACATATGAAGGAGCCTCCAGATATTAAACATGCCATGGAAGTCAATAAATACCAGAGTGATGTAAGTACTCCCCCATCTAAAATTAGTTCACGTGTTTTGGGTGGATACATCTGTTATAGCTAGCTGAAATGAATTGAGCAGGGAGTATTTTCATATTTCTTTAGTTGCTATTTTCTTACATTATTTGCTCTGAAGTAATTTGTGACATGATATGTGCTTAAAATATGCTATGAGTAATGGTATGTGACTTTTATTCTAAACTGCATTGGAAAGTGGTTGTTATTGTTTATTAGTAGCAATTGTTACTAAGTGTTATCAGTTTGAAATAAAATTAGAAAGGCAGGTTCTCTGAATTCATGTGTACCCACCTGTACTTTAAAAGTGTATGAAGCTCTTTGTTTACATTAACACCAGCTTTGTTTCAGTGTCTTACACTGTCAAAATGTGGTAATTCCTCAAGGGTTCTGTTTAGAGGTGAGAAGGGGGCTGTTTCTGCCCTGCTCTTGCACACTTTTGTGCACATGAATAACTTTGTTCCCATCTCAGGAGTACATATCAAATGAGTTCCAAAGAACAATCTATGACGTATTTTACAGAATCTGAGTCACAGCGTTCGATTTCATGCCTGTCACTAGTTCATGCCACTGACCAAAGTATTTCTTGTAGTTTTACAATTTACAAATAAATATAGTATTTACCAATATTTTTAAAGTTTGGTTTTTTTTTTTTTTTTTTTAGCTGATTGTTAACTTCTTGAAATTCTTTAAGATTTCACAATATAAAAAAGCCTAATAATAGTATTTACATTTTTTATTAGTTTCATGTCAGGTTTGTTTTCATGGTTGAGCTAGCTTATACTAGCTCAATGCACCATTGCTAGGAATGGAAATGCTACCAAGATTAGTGTCGTGAATTATACAAACATAATGTTAAAGAAAAATGTCTTAGGTTTCGTAAAAGCTTACTTATGAGAAAAGTAAATTTTAGGAGAAGATTAGCTAAAATAGTGAGGTAATTTTAAAGGGTACACAAACCCGGTATGAGCCGCTGACATGTAAATACCTTTAAAATTATGAACCATTTCCATTCTTCTTGGATAAGCAAGTCAAGTCAGGTAGGTATGTGATTTTAAAACTTGTTTCTCATGTAAACAAGATATTTGTTTGCTGTTATCAATATAGAAAATGAAGCTTGGATGTTAATTTTGAGTTAACTTAAATTTACCCTGTCTTCCCTACTGACAGAGTAACAAAGACTCTTAGGTTATGTGGGCTGAAAGCTAAATGTCAATGTTAGATGTATGTATGTGTGTGCAGAATCTTGACAGCTGGCTGCTGATTAAAAGGCTGCTGGAAAACTTCAGGGAAGCATTATGTTTGAAGAATAACTTTTTCTTCTGCTGGGAAATACCTGCATTGGAACTCCCAGCAGTAATTTGCAACCTGCCTTGATTACAGAATTCCCTCTTCCTGTCAAACTCTGGCTGTCTCTGCTGTTCGAAGCACCAGGATGTCAGATTGACAGAGCGTAGGAGCTGGGAACATGAACTTCTCTCCCCATAAGCAGTAGGAATGATGGTGGACTACTAGGGAAGGAAATAATGTTGGGAAGAGGGATGGGAGTCCCTCTCAGAGAAGGTGGGGGAACCAGGAGGAATATGAGACAAGTTTTTGAATCAAATTCTTCATGGTCTGAGGATTAGTATGCTAGTGAAAAACCCATTCCCCTTCTACAGCTGTACATCACCTACTAACAGAATTAAGGAGAGCAGGGTACAGATGTGAGAGTAAAGGAGATTCTGTTGTTTCATCTTCTTTCACCCTTAAAACAATCAAAAAAAAAAGGAAATGAAGGCAAACGTAGGAGGGAAGGATGTTTTGATAAATGAGAACTTTTAACAGCATGTTAAAAATAATGAAAAAAATACGAAGGAAATTATTTTCAGCCTGAGCAAGCTTCAAAAAAATCAAACAAACCCTCCATATCCAACATAAAACTCTAACCAGTTAGTTTCATCTGTTTAAGAACAGATTTTTTCTGGTGGCACCTGGGGAGCTGCAGTGCAATGAGGATATATCTTTATCACACATAAAGGAACAAGTTATATAAGTCCAGTTATTATTCAGTGGAGTTGCACAGCTCCTGCAGGTGGCTGTTTGGGCACCATAGTGAATAGCTGTGGATTTCTTGTTTTGTAAGTACAGGTTTAATTAAGAGCTGTGTGAGTCTTCGTCTTTGAGTCAGAGCATGGAATAGCGAGCATCCCAGTTGTGGAGCATTTGTCTTTCTGAACTATTTCAGGCTATTTGTAGAATCACAGCTTTGAAAATGCAGGGGAAAAGGAGGGAAACTACTGGGGGAATAGAAGGACAAAGCTCTTTTATCCACCACTCAGTACAATATACCTAAGGGAGCAGAATGCATGTTTACCTACAATGCTCTGCCAATTCAATTCAACCTTTACAAGCAGGGTTTGCATCTAATAGGATTAGGATGTGTTTAAGACTATTTACTCAGCCTTAAAATAAGGCTGACATTTATACTCAACTCTGTGAAATGTGCAATTTCCTTTAAAAATTAAGACTGTATTCAACTTACAATACATTTGTGCTGACATTTTGAAATTTTCATGTGCTGTAGGCCTTCACACCACTTTGAATATCATTAACACACTGTATGAGCATGGGCTGAAGCTGCATAATGGGGAAATACTGTAAAATCTCCTGAACAATGTGATCATGTAAAAGAAAAACATTTTTCTCTTCTTCATACTTAGAGTGAAGAAAATTGCTCTAGAAGGAACCAAAGTGACTTTTTAAATGATAGGGAATTTACTTAAAATATAATTTAAATGCTACATAATGCTTGAACAAATGCATGTTTATCCAAGCCAGAGTCCTTTTCTATATAAATTGGCCTTCTGTTTTGTGAAGAGAATGTTAATGCTGTGACTTCGGCACCCAAAGGCATTTGGAGGAAAGTGAAGTAGGGACCATCAGCCTACTTTATGCCTGTGCTTGGCTGGTGTCATTTAGCTCATCTGGAAGTTTCCAAACTGGGGGCCAAAACTGTGTGGTGGCCCTTAGAAAACTGTCAGGTCACAAAATAGTGATTCACCTGATGTATAGGATCAGATTGATGGAAGAAAGTAACTGAACATTGAAATGACATGATAATTAAGTTTCTAAAGCAAAGAAGACACTTGCCGCCTTGTGCCTGGGTAGAAGCTGCACATAGCATTTGAAGGAGGTACTCAAAGCTGTGATTCAGTTTTGGCTGTTCCATGACCTGGTCCATCACTGGGCATTATGAATATCAAAACAATGTTAAGTACTTGTGCAGCAATTTGTATGTTCTGCTTGGTTAAATCATTGATTCTCCTCACAGCATTACTTTGTATGAAATAAGGAAGTGGTATTCTGATTTTGCAAGTAAGAAAACTGCAATAGACTCATTCGGGGACAATTAAAAAGCAGTTTGCACATCTGAGATTGGTGTTCTGGTATCTTTTCTCTTATCTATGAAACAGTGCCGCTTTTATAATATTAGTTGGTAGTTGGGCAAACTTTAGATGTATATGTATGCTCTTTGCAGTCCATATGATGTCAGTAGTGGTAATATATAATGTTTCAATGACCATCTACATTGGAATATTTAAAAAATCTATTCTTGTCTTAGGAGTAAGCTTTTTTTTTCTTGTTCAGGATATTGTGCGGTCACAATCCACACCAAAAAAATTTACATTCTTTCTGATAAGATTAAATCAGCAGATCTTAAACTTGATGTGCTTAAACACCATCAATAGCATTCCAAAATGTAGATGTTTGTTTTGATGCAGATTGTGCTAAAGTCAAGCTCCTCCTGGCTTTCTCTTCAGCATCTGCATTAGAAAAATCACCTTTCACTGACTAACTTTCTGCTGACAGTGGTTGTCAACAGTAGGTCTCCCTGGACCACTTCCAACTGGTGCTGAAAATGATGTGTTTACTCCTGATGTAATTGGGACCAATCAATTTTCAAGCCCATTACTGGAAAGGATGACTGCATCAATCTGTAATGGGCCAGAAATTAGTTTGTCTCTTCTACACCAGCCAGAAACAGTTTTCAACACCATTTGAGTGGGGATCAGAAAAACTGTTGCCAATGATGATTGTCACCAGCTAGCCATTTTCTTAGTGCTGATGGACCCCAAAGTGCAGATGAGAGAAAAGGGGGCAGAGACACAGCTGACAGGCCATTAGTGCACTTGCAGCTCTTAGAAAATACTAAGCAGGGACAAACAGTAAGAGACACATTCTCTTGCAGATAGGTGTGCCCAGCACCTTGCTGACTTCTGTGTGTGCATCTCAAGAGGACAAAATGTGTTCATAGCTACTTGTGCATATTTTAGTAATTTATTGCCTATAGTCTGGAATAGTTTTGGAATTAGAATAGGGGAGAAGACAAAAGACTGCAGCAAAGGTCTGAGTGCTTTAGACCTAGGTGTGCTTGGGTGACCATGTAGCAGAAGTTTCCGTTTGTTGATTGACAACCTGAGATGTTTTGCAGCCTTGTTAGAAATCTGTTTACTTTGCAGCATTGTAGTGCATTCCAATACACTGGCACCATCATGAAAGGTGAAGCATCTTCAGGACCCTTAACTGGAGTAAATAGACTGGCTGAGAATAAGCATGCCTTTTTATAAGAGCTGGAGATTTGGACCTCTTACAATTAGTCTACTAATTATAGGCAGGCCCTGAATATTTTCCATGCTTTGCAAAAACTACTGTCAATTCAGAATATATAATCACATTTGGGATTAAAGGCAAGAAATGGCTTTTGTTCTTTAAAAATATTCAACAATGTGTAACCACTTTTTATTGTAGTTTAAAATTAGGGTAGAAAACCACTTTACCTTTAGTTAGTACTTGTAATTTACTGTTTGCAACTTCAAAAGCAGAGATAGTACAACATTTTTCCTTTTTTGTCCTAGCTTCTTTCTTGCTCACATTTCCCACTGGTCTTCTGTAACTCTCCATTTAGGTCTTTCACTGCTGCTCCTAAGTTGTCAGAATCTTTGTTACTTTTTCCTATGCAAAGGCCAGTTTGTGCAGATGTTTTGTAGACCTGTGGTCTTCATAAAAAGGAGTAATTATTGAGACTTTGGTGATGTTTTTTGGTAGAACCTGAGCAATCTTTTGAAGTAAGATCTTTTGCGTAAGGGCCTTGTATAATGCCTGCAGGTTCCAGTCAGGGAACTGCAGGTTCCAGCCTCTTGGTAAGGGGCCGAACCAGCTCAGGAGACAAGATGTCACATTCCCTGGGTCCTTCTGTGGTTTCCTATCTTGTGTTGCTTGACCAGGCTTCATTTTCTCTTCTGCCCTTTCGCAGGCTTCTCTACTTTCCATCTTGGTGCCCAGGGGTGCACACACCAAGCTGGTTGCTTTGCCCTGCCTACATCTGTTCCCCTGCTCTGCCAGAATAGCTCTGGTTTTACTGTTCTAACATAGGACTGTAAAAAAAAAAAATAAAAGATCACTACATGGAACAGAATAGCAGCTGTGTAATAGAGGCCAGCACACTGTCCCAATGGGAAAGGGTCAGCATCCAGGGATTGATGTTATTCAGGAAATGGGAAACATATTTTTTCTTTCTTTGGCCTACCTCTGACAAACTACTGTTCTGCTGCATAACATTTTTATTCTCACCGGAGTATGACAAGCTGCAGAATGGAGCAAATATATATTGCAGACATTTGTAAAATGCTAGATGACTTTCCCTCAGACATAAGTAATGGTTTAGGTGCAGGAAGAATAATAATTCACTCAGGGAAAGCTATAGCAATTGGCCTTGCATCTAATATAATTGAAAATGGTGAAATATAAAGGACTGTCACTGTCTTATTCCGCCCCCCCTTTCCCCTTGAAATTAACCACAATCCATTATTTCATGTACTATATGATCATGTCATTTGGGAGCAATAAGTGACCACATTTCCTCAACTTTATCACCACTGTTCTTGATTCTCTGTTGTTAAATTCACTCCATTCCTAATTTCTATTTTGAGCACATATGCTGGCCTTTAATTTGCAATTTACATGGATGATAGGGTGCTATTCAGAAACCTGTTTCTGCTGCCTTTGTGGTTTTCACCTCACCTCATGTGGTCATTAGGATGAACAGCATATAATTAAATTCATGTAAAGCCCCAAATTGCAAATGCTTGTCTGTACATCTAGTTTCTTAAAAAATTAGAGGAAATCTAAACCTCACTGAAACAAAACTTCCAGCGGTCTTAACAAGCTGTAAGGAACAGTTTCTGTTTCCTCGGTAAGTGATACTTTGGACTGTATTCATCCAGCCTATTTATTTATTTATTTATTTTATCAGTGATTACACTTATGTGTCACTTATTGTAAGTTAAAAATTATAAGATCTATTTGTGGGCAAATGGCCAACAGTGAAGCTTGTTTAGCTTGTCTACTTCACTGAAGCCATATGGATGCAAAATTGCTTTCCAGTTGCCTGTAAAATATTTGCCAAAAAGATTTTTTTTTCTTCGCTTTTTAGAGTAACATTTCTACAAATATATTTGTCATTGGGTGCTGCAGTTTATGAGTTTGTTGCTTTGTACCCAGAGTAAAACTTTACATTGGAAATAGGAGCTAGAGGTGGAGGTTATAAGTGAAGCTTCAAGCTGAAGTCTTTCTTCATGGTGAAATATAATCTTGAGAGGATGATCAATTTTGTTAAACAACAGAAGAAAATCTAAAAGATTGTTCAGTAAAGCGGGAATTATTCTGATACTTTCTATTTCCTCTAGACTTTATTTTATGTTTGCTTCAAACTTCACTTTCTCAGACAATTTTGAATACCGGGACAATTTTCTTAATCATTCAGAATAATTCAGTAAGACAGCTCTTTTAAATTGGCTTAGATTGGCACATGTGCTACAGCAAGGGAGAGGGAAAAGTCTGCAGACCCTGAAGAGGGAGAAGAAGGAAAACTTGCAGTCTTGGAGCTCTGTAAAGCCCCTGAGGTCTATGCTGTTCCTGTGATTGCTTTGCTAAATGGAGAATATTTGGACTCTCCTACCTGTGGTTTAGCCTTCTGGACAAAGTTTTCTGAGCTCATTCATTAGAGTAGTGGCTTTTGCACAAACAGAAAGATACAGTCTTGTATTCCACATGCTGGAACACTCAGCCTTCTTGTTCCCATGATTGTGTAAAGGAGCAGATAAGTGGACTTGCAGGGAGTGGGGGATGCTGGGGTGGAGTTGCGTTGTTGAATTACATATCAGCTACACGGCTGCCTATTACTGAGAAAGACATTCACCGTGGTAGAATTACAGATTCTGTTCAGTGTAGCTGCAATCTGCTAGGCTGCAGTGCTCAGTATCATAGCGGGGTTAGTTTCTATTAAAAAGGGTACAGCACAGAAAAAAATGTTGTACTCTTGGAAGTCCTCTGAAATTTAATGACAAAACCTAATATTTGTCTTCGCAGTGCTTTCATTTTCCACTATGCTTCTAAGCAAAACCATTTTTCATTTTAATATTGTATTTTATGCTTCTGAATTCCTTCCTTATCCTGTTAACCTGTGTGGGTCTTACTAAATAATCCCTGTTAAGCAGGACTGTGTTGGAATAAATTAGGCAGAGTTCTGTTGAATTTGATGACTGAGTTGATACGTCATTCAAAGTTTATTTATAAAGTTCAAATGTTTTTTTTTGCTTGTTTCTTTTTGTTTGACAGGTATCCTATAAGAAGGATGTGCAAGATACTCATAGATACACTGAAGTACTGAACAGGCCAGACATAAAAAAGGCAACTGCGATAACAAAGATAATAAGTGATGTATGTTCTCCTGTTACTCTATTTGTATTTTTTAGACATATTTTATTTATTCCGATTCAGTCAGGTTGTTTAGAATGCTGCTGAAATTGTCAAACATCACGAGCAGAAAACCTGCAACCTCAAATCTGATATGGAGGTTTGACTAAAAGAATCCAAAACCCAACAACAACAAAAAAGCCAAACAAAAAAACCTTGGCCTGATATGGTACAAAGTTATAGGTTTCTTCTATTTTGATGTTGACAGTAAGACCTTTGCAATTATTGGTCATTGATCTAAAGACAATCTTACTAAAGTTGATTTTGTTTCAACTTTATTAATAATAACAATTCCCAGAAGAAGTCACATACTCATATGCTATACTGCACTTCAGAAGACATACCAAGCTTTTTTTTTTTTTCACCTCAGTAGAAGAGAAGCTCTCATCCCAGGACTCCCCTTCCTCCTGCCATCTCAGCCGGCAGCAACAGGGAAATGCAATTCCCTGCTGTCCTTCTGAGCACTGTGCAAACATACTGCTTCTAGCATGGGGGCTCTCCTCCCCAAACTCCCCTCTCAAATTCTTTTCCCTCCTCCCGTGACGTCTGCTGATGGATAGGTCAAGGAGCAGTTTGAGTAGCAGCAATGTGTGGTGCAGTTTTATGTTTTATTGTAGACATCTCAAACAATGTGTGTGTGTATATATATATTTTTTTTTAAAAAAAGCCCTGAGACAAGATTTTAAGTAACTGCTAATAGTTTCATGTGAGACTGAGTAGGCACCTACAGAGAGACAGTTTTAAGAAACCTGCGATTCACCTTTTGAATATTCAGGATTTTCTGAAAACCAAGAACTTCTACTAAGTCTTATGTTCAACACCCAGATTTACTAATTTATTTTCAAGCTTTCTTTGAGACAGAGTGGCTTTGGGACTTTTATTTCTCTCAGTCTGTTGTTATGACGTGCCCTTGCTGATTCACAGTGCCTGAGTAATGCAAGAAGCCTATTTTAGGCAATGGGTAATTTAGTTTGTGATACTGCAAAGCACCTATTGTCGATTCATCTGTGCTGTTTTGTAGTGCATTGTGGAAAAAAATTGCGGCAATTTGCATGGGAGGCAGCTTAGCTGGAAAGATCACGTAACACCAGCCCTGTGGGACTAATTCCGCCCTGTTACACCAGTGCAATCTCACTGACATCCAGCAAGATTGCAGTGGTAAAACTGAGAGTGGAATTTGACCTTACATTTCAAAAAAGCTGCCCCTCGGCCTAGTTTTGTTTCAAGACTAGTTTCAGCTGCTATGAATAATCTTGTGTAAACTGCAGAGCCTGTCATAAGAAATACTGAGCCACTGTAACTCATTCTGCCTTTATTGGGAGAACAAGATTGCTCAGGCTTAAGCTATGCATTTGGTTAAAGTTGAATTTTGTAAATTCTGTGCATTGTGTTTTACAATAAATAAATATTACATTGTTATGAGCTGAAGCCTGAGAAGGGCTTTTTTCAGAGCTGATTAGAACAGCTCTGAAAGTAGTGTCATTGCAGATAACTGAATGAGACTTTTCTGCTAGCTTTAATGCTTACATTTTTCTTGATAAAACAGAAGCAAACAATTTAATAGTGATTCATATTATTTTTTTTTTTTTTTTTTAAGGCTCAGTACAAGAAAGGAAAGGGAGAGATGAATAAGGAGCCTGCTGTACTTGGAAGACCAGATTTTGAACATGCTAAAGGAGTTTCAAAACTGTTAAGCCAAGTAAGATTCTCTGTAGTTTTACAATGACTTCGTTCAGATATCCTGTTCCTAGTAATGCAAGAAAATATTTAGATTTTTAGATGTTTATCTCTAATTGCACGAAGATTATGTTCTCAAACTGTTTTTGTACAGTAATGCAATGACTGGTAAATTTAAGATTCTTAGGAAACAGAATATACATTTTTATTGAAAAATACAATGAACTTTGACTGTTACAACTCATCTTTTGAGGAGATGGTGTATATTTATACAGATTATCTAGGATTTCTAAAATATTAACTGTATGTAATTTAGAGGCAAATTTTGCTACTCATTCAGTTTGAGTGGAACCTTACCCTGTGATTAATCCCACTGAGGTAACTGGGGTCTTTTGTGTAACTGCTTGCTAATGTGAGTAATGGGATCTGAATTTGGCCTGACATGTAAACCACCCGCCTTCCCTCCCCGTGAAACCGAACCTTTTATGTACTACTTGCTGGTATATATTAAGCTCAAAAAAAAAAAAAAAAGAAAAAGAAAAAAGAAGAAAAATGGAGAGATTACTTCATAACTAAAAAGTGAAAACACA
>NW_010108433.1:19668-23774 GCF_000699245.1 Pterocles gutturalis | reverse complement strand
CCTCTCATGAGTCTTCTACTTGTAAGATCTCCTCATAAGACTCTACTACAGGTCAGCCTGACATCACGAGAAGGGATTTTTGACTGCTGACCTGGTGTTTTCTTCTCTTTTTTCTTTTTTCTGGAGTAGTTCTTTAACAGTGCCTTGCATAATCCTTGCTAGTAATCCTGTCAGGCTACACTTAGAGCTTTTGTAAACCCAGGAACAAATTCTGCCCTCCTGTAGGAGGGGGATAATGCCCTTTGATTGGAGAAGACCGTGTCAGTCATCTGAGAACTAGAAAAAAACCCAAATGTAGTAGTTTATACACTAGAACAGTGTGAATATCAGTGTCGTGTAACAAATACTTGTAATTTGGCTAGATAGTAAACATCTTCCCCAGAACTAGGATAAAATGAGAATATGTGTCATAGAGAGCAAGCTGTAAACAGTGCAGTGTCTGCTTGCAAGAGGTTGAGCTCCTTTTGCTGTCACCAAGTGTTGTCCTTAGATACCTGCTTCATGATTTCCTATTCACACTGGACCGTCGTTAACTTTGAAGCATTAATACTGCACAAAGGGAAAAAGAAGAAAATACAGGGGTTTTTATTGCTTTGTTAACAATGTGTTCAGAATCTAAATTAGTTTGTGTTTTCCAAATAGATTTATTTCTTCCATTTTGTAATGGATCATGTGCTCATTCCTCTGCTGATGAGCAAGTCTGCTAAGAGATTCTTTTGTGCTTAGCATTGTGCAGGCTTGGAAGGCAACCTGTGCTTTCTAGGACGAGCTAGTGCTGTGCTGCTGTCACTGACAAGAAAGGGAGCTCTCTGTCATTTAGCAAAAATTTTTAGTGGTTTTTAAAAGGGTTCATATCTAAATTTAGAGTGTGTTATCCTTTATTTCTACCCAGTGGCTGTCTACACACTCCTTTCCTTGCAGCCTATTTCAGAACCTAGTGGGCTTGCAGAATTGGAACCAAAGCGGATCCCTTTCCAATAGCCCTCTCCATCTCAGTACGCCTAGTAAGCCTGAGGTTGTGGCCAACAATCACAATAATCAAAAAATACCAGCTGGGTCATAGGGTCCTGCAGGGTGGTGCTGAGCCAGCTGCATCGTTGGCTTCCTCAGTGCACTTTTTATCTCTTTAATGTGCATTTTCTCTTAGACAATGCGTACTGCATCTGCAGAAGGTTTATAATAGAGTCTCTTCTCTGCCAGGGACTGGGATGGTAGCAGTTCCAGTTGAGATCCTTGTGCAGAAGAGAGCATTTGATGTGCAATTTTCTTCAGAGAGTGCAGATAGTGCAGGTGTGGCAGGAAGAGAGAAGCAGTTGACAAAATGCAGCTTGCTTACAGTTTATTTGTAAAGAAGATTCTTACTAAACCTTGGTGGTCGAAACTCTGCAGCCACTGGGCCTGGATCAAAGTTTTGGGATCCTTACTTCTCTTTGTCCTCTTCTCAGTCTACACTGTTGTGGCTGTTTGCAGTGTGTGTGATGGGCCATGTACTTGTAGAAGGCAGTTCTTCAGCCTGACGCTCTGCTGCCAGCCATCTCCAGGCAGCAGCAGCATGGAGGCTGTAAATAACCAAGCTGCTTTTAGCAGTGTGGAGGTGCACTCGGCAATTCCCCTCCTCCTCTGAAGGAAAGGCATTGGCCATGAGTTGTCTAATGTTTTTATATATTATTTGAATCATTATAACACTTAGACACAGTGGTCATAAATTAAGAGCACAGAAAAATGGAGATGACCCCTGTGTCCAAAGAGCAGGGTAGAGGGGCAGGATGAGGAATGCACCTGTGCTGTAGGAGAGGAAGAGCCCTAAATGTGTTTCAGTCATGTCAGTCCTCTTCATCCAAGGATCATGAAGCAGGCTTGTAACAATTACAAGATTTAAAAAATAGTAAAGTTAATGATGTCTTTATTGTCTCCAGACTTTCTGGCTTTTAGGGTTTACATTTGTTTCTCGGGAAATGGCAACATTATAAACTTTTTGTGCTGAAAGTTGATAATCTCCCTTAATAGCATGAATCTATAAGCTGTGTCATGCAGAGAAATATTAGTTATTTGACCCTCACAGTAAATTTGCAAAGTTGACAATTCTGATGGATGTAATGGGAAGAGAAGATGATAACATGTTTTAATGTGGTGCATATGGGTAGGTAATTTAGGGAGTATAGAGAACAGGAGCAAGAAGAGGTCAGGCAGTGTGGGTGTAACGAAGGGAGAAAGCAATCAAGGCAAGCACGAAGGCAAACAAAGTGAAGAAAATAGTGTTAATGTTTGACTGGCACTCAAGGCTCTACAAAATCAGTGTACCCTCTCCTCTCTTTTTCCTTTTTTTCTCTCTTTTATTTAACAAAGCTTTTGACAGCAGCAGCAGCAAAAATAATAGCTCCCAGGACTAGTATATTTACCCACAGCACGCAGCAACCCCTTTCTGTTGATTTTAAACCAAATTTAAAACAGAAACTGTGTTAGCCCTTGTGAAAACATGAAGCTTGTCAATTTGCTGAATGTACATTGTATAATTAGGTTTTTTTTATTTTTTATAAAAACAAGCCCTTGTTTATGTCTCTGTGTCTTTTAATGCATTTTATTAGCTTTTTTAAAGAGCTGCTGATATGAAGTATTCCCCTTATGGTGTTCAATAATGGGTTTTATGATGAATAATTTTGGATATTTGTATTTTTACTGGATCTGGTGATTATTGTTGCAGGGATAAAATTGTTAGAGGTAAACTGTTTTTCAAAGTGTACCTTCTCTGAGATTATCAGTACAACACAAAGAGCCCAAGATTTTCTCGGTCTCTCTTTGCTTTAAACTCTGCTAGTGCTTTTAGCAACCAATATTTTAATTTAGCTCTTTTTTTGTGTTGCATTTCCTTCAATATCTATGTGCTCTGACAAGTTTTTAATTTTTTAAAATATGTTTTCATGTGGTCATGAGGAAATGCTTTAGCTGCAAGTGTCTGCTTCATCCTGGGATCCCAGTGGTTGAATGATTTGATTTTTGTAGTTTCTTTGTAAATCTGAACAGTGGGTGATGTCATCCACTTCTGAAACTGAACACTCCCTGTGTGAACAGCTTTGAACTACAGATTTGATTTAAGAATGTTGCTGCAAAGCTTCAAAAGACACTGCTCTGTCCAGCTGCAGTTCTGACTTTTATAGGTTTTGTGCAAGGCTGATGAGAAGTTTGTTTATCCAGGCCTTATTTAATTCTAGTTTGGTTTCTCAGGGATGTTGTTGTGTTAAAAGCCTGCAAAGTCTGCTCTTTCCCGAGCAACAATTAGAGAGCAGTCTCCACACATTTCTTTTAAATTAACCCCCACTACATGCTTTCTAAAAAAATAAACAAACTTAAGACTTTAATTAAGATGGTAAATAAGTAGTCATCTTTTAAACCCTCATTAAAGTAAAGCTTTTGGTTAATGATGAAATTTGTTGATAAGCTTCCACTAACAACTGTCATTACTACTCCCACTTTTTGTTTGCTCTTCCACCATGTTATAGAATTGCTAAGACCTCTCCTCTTCAGGTGTTTTAGAAATCACTGATGAAGTATTTTTCTTCCTTGTTTTTAATCAGAACCCTTTCTCTCAGGCATATTTTTTCCCTTTAAACTGCATTTGTAACTTTCTCATGTTCAAAAGAAGGATAAATACCGTATGTATTACTTCACTGTGACTCATCCATGGGCTTGCTCTTCTCTCTTCTCCCTCTCCCACCCCACGCTTCCTTTCAAAAGGGAGAAAGAAACAGAAAAGTACTGATAAAAGAGAAAGTGAATGTGTGTGTAGCTTTCAATAAGGCGAATCCCCTATGACAAGTCAGAGTTAAATTACTGCTGGAAGTGCTCTTGAGATAGTGCCAGGGTCATCTGATATCATTGTGCGGCCTCTATTTTGCCCCAGAGCGACATGTGCGGTGATGGTGGGGAGGACAGCAAAGGCAATAAGCAGAGCAGCCAGACAAGGCAGCAGGGCCTCGAGGTACTGAGACATCCACAACAGGAACGTTTACAGTCAGAGTGGTGGGCGGTCTCTGTAAACTTGGGACCCTCCTGCACATCAGCATCAGGATACACAGCCCTATGAAGGCTGGCTTCGCTGTCTCCCCCTC
>NW_010108433.1:0-19655 GCF_000699245.1 Pterocles gutturalis | reverse complement strand
GAAGTGATGCTAACGGGGTTTTATTACTGGAATCTCCACAATGAAATGTATTGCTAAAAAAAATCTTTTAGAAAGTGGCATGAAGCAGCTGCAGCTGGAAAATGGCAAACCATTTGTGAGGAGAGATTTCTTTGGCACTGACGTTTCCACAGTTAACAGAAATACCGAGGGCCATGTTGTGTATTCAGTCCGCATGCACAGTTTGAAGCCATTTGTTGACTGGGCAGAAGACAGCCTGCAGTAGTTGAATATTTAAACTCTTGTGCACGATGTTGTTAAGATGTGAGCTGATGCCCAGGGAGTAAAAGACAATTTAACGCACCATGCTGACTTGATCCTTGGTTTCAGAGGCTTTTAAAATCACATATTCCAGCACTGCCTGATTTTTGTTAGAAGACAAGTTTTGGATACACCTTTTAAAAGAGAAAAGTCCTCTGATTTATTCCTTCACTGCTCGTACAGAATGTGGATTTACCTTTGACAAAGTCAATGTCTTTGTATTTAGATATATGCTTTTGCACTTGATCCAAAGCCAAGGCAAATACCAAACAATATGAACCAGATGAATCTACCAGAAGGCAATAGATATTCTGTTCTAGAGATGGTGTCAAAGATTATGAAGTTCATCATGTGTTCAGATAAAGTTTCTCTTTAAAAGTGACAATGTTTTAGAATTTCCTTACTGTGAAAAATTAACATAAGTGCTGGAATCATAATGTAGTTCTTGAACATACACAGTTTCTGTTTGGGTGGCTTAGTTTTGGTTTCTTGTTATCCTGATTAATGAAATATTGGGCATCGTGGCTAAACATAATGTGGTTGTGTAAGCTAAACCATGTTAAGAACCTTTTGAGGCAAGGAAAAGCTAAAGAGGAAAAAGAAAATTTTTCCCATAACTAAAGCTGAGAAAAAAATAATTTTTGAAGATTGAGGTGGTTTAACCACTTTATTAGACATTCATGTGGGAATAGAGAAAAAAGGAGTAAGGAAAAAGCTGCGTATTTATTTAGTGCAGAGTGTGTTAAATGATAATGGATGTTGCATAGTTTCAGATATCAGGTGTCTGATTAACATTCATGAAAGCAGCATAATTCAGACGGAACTTTATTCTCCTCCATTATGCCCAGCTGTTGGAAAGAAGCAAGGCATGTGTGCAAAGTCTCCAGATGTTTGATGATCACACACAAGAAGGGGGGCAAAGGAGGGAGATTTACTATTTGTTTGATTTCATTTTTTTCAGATTCTGAATTCAGTTCTTCAGTGTGTTTTATGGAATTTTTGTGACTTATTTACTTCTAGTGCCATTGCCTCAACATTTATGTATTGCTCATTTCCTCTTATATGTCTTCTTGCTCCCTTTTTTCTTTTGAACAAGAAGAAAAGAGAGTGAAAGCGGTGGCAGACAGTCATTTAATTATGCCTTCTAACACTGTAATGAGGTGGGCGTTGTCCCCAAGAAAGCACAGTACTACAGAGAGATTCCAAGGGATCTCTTCGGAAATTTCTGGCGGAATTGAAAATAGACCTGGGGGTGCTGGTGACAGCCTAGCACAGCATGAGTGACATGTGGACCTGGAGGTGGGAAGGTGGCTGAGTGGGAAGTTGGATTCTGACTTACCACTTTCAAGTAGTTGAAAAATTTACAAGTTATTTATTTTATAATTTTTACAACTTGCTCATGTTATCAATTGCTTTTTTTGATGAAAACACATATTTGATGTTAATTATGAATTGAATGATTCTCAGTGAGTAGATTATTATTGCTAGTCAAACAGTTCTGGTTTATTTGATTACTCAGGTGAGTCATATGGTCTTGTTTCTGCTTCCTTTTTATAAATCCTTCAGCACCAGTAATCGCAAATGAGAATCTTAAAATTATTTTTCTGTTTCAGTAAAATTCAGATTAATAAAAATTACTTTGAAACCAGCACAAGACAGTCACAGGTGTGGCTAACCTGAGCTTCTTTAAACATCTTCATTGTTTAAAGATTTATGGATAAGGCAATTACCTTTAATAGGCTCCTTTGTAGTCTGAATTCTCTGTGCCTTCTTGAAGTGCTATATGTTAATATTACATATGTTTGTTCTGCTGGAAGGTGAAATACAAA
This sequence comes from Pterocles gutturalis, assembly GCF_000699245.1. Taxonomy (NCBI): domain Eukaryota; kingdom Metazoa; phylum Chordata; class Aves; order Pterocliformes; family Pteroclidae; genus Pterocles; species Pterocles gutturalis. Next base: position 17,547 of record NW_010108433.1, on the reverse strand, counting down.
GAGCAGTTCAATAAGGAAATGAAGAGCCACCAATACAATCCTCTTGACAGTGCTTCCTTCAAGCAAGCACAGGTTGCATCCACCTTGGCAAGTGATGTGAGTAAATTTGCTTTGTATTTTAGATGTATTTACATCCTGAAAAATGTATCATTTGTTCTAGAGTACAATTTCTTTTTCCATCCTACGAATTATTCTGAGCAACAGTCTCTGCTATGCAGTGTGTTATCCATTTCTTCCTCTGCTTCTGACAAAGCCCTTCTCCAAGGGCCTGCAGAATTTTTTGTAACCATTTTAGATGAGATTCATCTCAGTTAACTTTGTGTGTCAAAAGGTATGGCTGCTTATGCTGAGCTAATTGCCTTACAGTCAGTCCCTTTGTATTTGGGAAAGAAATAAACAGCTCTTAGAGGGCAATTCTTCTGACCTGTTGTAGATGCCAGTCTTTAGAGGAATGAAATGCTGGCATCTCTCCAGTGGTTGTAGAAGGAGGTTGCATGAGCAGCTGAGATTTGGATATCTGTCTTTTAGAGTTCTTTCTGCCAGTTGATCATCTGAACCATATTGCGAAGTACAGCAGTTACTAGATTCAGCAATGGGTGCTTGCTGCTGGAGCCGGATTGGAGAAGACATCTATATCTAGTGATAATGCTGTTGTGATTGTATATTTAACAGAGTGTCTAATGCTAAAAATGTGAGCTCTTTGAGGTCGTGATCCCAGACAGCCAAGAGCCAGCCCTTCGTTCCGTAGTCTAGTGTTTCCAAAGTGTGAGGCACCACCCAACGGGAACAGGAGAGGACACCACTGGGAAGGGTCCAACAGAATATGGAATTGTTTCCAAAACCTAAATGTTTAGTAAAAACTTAATTGAAGTAATTATTATTATAAGAGATATGCAAATTGAGTATTGTTGATTTGTGGTCTGCCTAAATCAGTGAAGAACATGATAAGTATGTGGAAGTGACTAAAGGTATTTGTTTAAAAGATTTGTAATTTAAGATAGGCAAGGTGGCTAGTCTTCTTCCTGTAAAGATGGGCATCCAGCTATCAGAAGTATGGAAAATCCCACCATAGGCTGATTGGAAGTTATCTTCTGTGACTTCATTAAGTGATTATCTTTTGCCTTAGGTGACTATATTGCTTTTCTTTGCTGAAAGCAGTCTGTATTAAATAAAATGGCCGAGAGGACTTCCCTTTAACTGTTTTATATAAAATTTTTTTATTTGGACAGTTAGTGTTATTTCTGAATCAGGAGAAAAAGACCAAGAATCAACAGTGTTTAAAATGAGTAAAAGTGAAGTGTTGAAGAAGATACTCTTAAGTTTTTTTGGGGAAAAAAAGAAAAAAAATAATTCCTTTCTAGTCTGAAAAGTCATACAAAGTGTGATTTTGTTGTAAGTGTCCTTTTTGAGGAAAAGTTTGAGTAGTTTCCAAATATTTGCTCAGTAGAATGAATACTTTATTGATTTTTCCTTTTCCTCCAAATAATAGTAAATGATCACCATCTAGTGGTTGGCAGAGATTGTTCAGGCAAGCACTATGCTTTTTTTCTTCTGGACGGCCACACTGTGTCACGCTAAGAAGGGGGGTTTCCTCGAATCCTTTATATTTGATCAACCTGTCAGTTTCTCAAAAAAATCGAAGCCCTTATGCCCATACAGCCTGCCGGCATCCCGTATGGGCACCCTACCAAACAGCCCACTGTATCAGAGGACGATTGGGTTAACCTGTTCCAGGACCCACACTGACAGCCTGTGATGGGTTTACCCTGGCTGAGAGCCAACTCCATACAGCCACTCCCTCACCCTTCCCCCTCCCGGGATGGGGGAGAGAATTAAAGGGGCAAAGGGAAAAAAAGACTCGTGGGTTGAGGTAAGAACAATTTAATAGCTAAGCTACAATAATATTGGAAATAATAGCAATTATGATAATAATGGTAATATATACAAATATACAAATGAGTGATACACAGTGATACTCTCACCACCCCATGACCAAGGCTCAGCCCATTCCCAGCTAATGATCCCTGAGCAGAGAGAGTCCCGAAACTGCACTCCCAGAATGGAGATAAGAGCCTGAGCATCCCAGACTGAGAGTTGACCAAGGGAGGGAGACAGCCCTGGGAGAGGGATCACCTGGAGAGAGCTGACCCAGAAAGAAGGCTGACCCGGAGGCAGAGATTGTCTGGAGTAAAAAAGGGCCAAGCTTCTGGAGAGTTCTCACCTATGTACTGGGCATGACATGCATGATATGGAATATACCATTGGCCACTTTGGGTCTCAATCCTAAACCTAAGGTCAAATCCTAGGCTAGTAACTGGGGCTGTGCTCCCTCCCAGCTTCTCCGGCACCTGCAGACACTGGCACAGCAGAGAAACTGAGAAGACCTTAGACTGTTCTGGCAACAACTATAAACATCACTGTTGCCAGTTTTCTTCTTAGCACAAATCCAAAATACAGCCTCTTACTAGCTACTGTGAAGAAAGTTAACTCTGTCTCAGCTGAACCCAGGACACAGCATCACTGAGTCAAATACCTTATTACAATTATTCAAGTTTCTGGAAACTTGTGCAAAGCAAATCTTATTGTACAAAATATAGATTGTGCCAGTTAAGGTTCAGAGATTGCTGTTGATAGTAGACTGACTGCAAGAACAATATGTAATCAAACTTTAGTTGTTAGTCACTGCTAGTGTAAATAGATTAATGTGCATAAAAAGAGGTTCTTACCCAATAGGCATCCCTTATAGGGGAGAAGACAGATTCAACCTGTTGGCTGATACCAAAAGTTGTGATGGAGTCTTCCCTAACTTTCTCCCCTCATCAATCTATTTCTATACTGTTTCTTTGTATTTAGGTGGAGCTTCAGTGACTTTAGTCATAAATACCTTTATTACTGACTGGTGTAAAATTCTCTCGCTTCACTCTTAAAGGTATAGTCAATAAAATAGAGAGCGCGTGCTCAGTGAGGAGTGGTTGTGCCTCAGACGTGGGTTGCTTTGGGACGGAGGTGTGTTTTGGTATTGTAATGACATTATAATGAACAAGGTTCATCTCAGGAGAACGATTTTGCCACAGTTGCTGGCACAGTAATGGCATCTTTCTTATTGGACAGCTTGCTATGTGGCTTACTGGCTCGTAGTACCATCGTGTCCCCATCTCCTGCAAGAAGTGCAGTGGGGCATGGCCACGGAACCTTCGTTCCACTCCAACCCTGGCTTCTGTTCTTAAGCATGTGCCAACATAGCAGGATGTGTTGCTGGGGCAGCCACTGCAGAGTGGGTTCTTTGCATGCCAGCCACGCCTTTGTTCCAGAAAGTAGTAACTGTGTTTTACCTTACCCTGCAGATTTTAAACATTGGTTTACAGAAACTAATTTCCCCCCAGTCGTTTTCCCACACAGTGTAATATGAAGCTGTGAATTATTTTGTTCATCTTTATTTTACATAACCTGAATTATCTTTCCAGGTGAATTACAAGAAAGATTTGGAAAGCCTACATGATCCAGCCTCTGATCTACCAAACCTGCTATATTTAAACCATGCTTTAAATATCAGCAAAACACATAGTGAGGTAAGTTGCCTTTTTAAGAATGATGTGAAAAATATGTGTTGTAAGGAATGTAGTATATATAGTCACTGTAGAATACATAAATTTTTGGTACTTGCTTCATGGTCTCATATGTAATAGGCTGTTGTGTTGTAACCATTGTAGTTAGGGCATATAGTGAAGGAAAAGGGTTTTTAGGGAGAGATACTTCAGTTACTAGAAAAACTAATATACTGGGTAAGAATTGCACATCTCCTGCCTTTCTCCATGCTTCTTGAGGACTTTCTAAGAGTTTTCCCTGCCTCTCCACAGCACCAAATCTTAAAGTCTTTCTTCCACTGTGTGAAACACTCTTCTTGACTGTGCCGTTACCCGATTTCCAAAGACTGACTGCATGGTCTGTTTTTTTCCCTCTGAAACACAGAGCTTGTTGCTAGTTGCCCGGTTTTGCTTTTTCCCTATAGTATGCCTTTCTCCCTTGAACTTTGTGCTTCTATTGATCTTTTGCATAACATAACCTGCCCCAGCGTTATACATTGTAACCTGTATGGTTAATTAAACTCGTAAACTAATATGGGCGATTGAATTGGTTTGCTGATTGACCTAGAGTGCAGAAGTACGTGCAACTTCATGAAACACATATACTATAATACCGGTGCAAAGCTGTTGTACAGGTTGGCTTCCATGGGAATAAATTTCAACAGTTAAGAGGAAAGCTTGGTGGGCATGTTTGGACACAAATAAACTGATTTTGACAGGTTGAACTCATCCCATTTTCATTATTTTGATGAAGAAGAGTTCACAAGGTGGAACTTTCCCCTCATATGGTATACATGTAATTCCCTTTGGCATGAACTGTGGAGACATAAAACTTCAATATATGTACAACAGCTAGTTTATTGTTTTGCACATTTTAAATCTGTTCCAATTGTAGAGACTTTGAGATGCTAATGAACTATAAACTAAAAAAAAAAGAAACTTAGATGTGTTTCATTTTATGGAACATGGTGAATAAATAAGACTTAAGAGACTTAATCTGGTACCTGTATTTTTATGTAGCAAAAGGTTATGTGATTTACTTAATTTGATTTTATAGAATTTTGGTTTTTTTAAATTTTGTCCCAAAAGTTGAGGAGTGTAGTAAAAGTATGAGGTCAGTATATGTACATCGAGATAATTTTGTTTGTTTCTATGACAGGACTGATGTTGTTGTGTGATATTTATTTCCACTAGGAGGCAAACCCAGACCATTGTATGTGTTCCTTTGCACATCAAATGTAAATAATGTTTTATTCTAGTGAACATAAATAGTTGACTTTTGGATGAGCAGGACAAGCACTTTCTCTAGGAACTAACGAAGATCATTTTTTATCATATCCTTTTTTTAAAAAATTTCATCCCAGTATTTAAAATTCAAATTTAGCAGTAGAATTCCTTAGTTGGGAGGCCTAAAATATAGTTTCTTTTATGCTGTTTCTCCCATAGTTATTTTAAATGGTATTTAAATTGCAAAACCTTCTGGATTTTGTTTGTGAAAACATTCTTGGATATTTTCTGTTTCAGTATTACTGAGTATAAGAGATCATTTAAGCAAAGCAAGGGCTTCTATGATTTCACCCCAGAGACAGCTGAACAAATCCATCACAAAGAAAATGCAGTGCTTGAAAGCTAGGTATACGCAATTATAAATACATCTTGTGAAGAGAAAAATGCAGCATTCTAACAGTGATTAAATTAGGCACAAAACTGCATTAAATATTATGGTGATGTACAGTGCATATTCAGTCGGAAGCACCCCATGAGCAAAGAGGAGAGTGTTTTTGCAGGACGTGAACCTAGTGCAGAAGCCTGGCAGGGAAAGGGATTCTTAACACTTTTCTCAAATTCAGACATCGCTATTTTTGAAGAGACAAATAAATTGACATTACTTATGCTGAATATCATATTTTGATATGTAGCTATTTGCTTTCCTGTATGGCTTGTGTAGAATATTCCATCATACGCGACACTGATTGATTAAGTAATGTGCTTGCCCATCTTAATCAAAAGCATGTGAATGAATGAGTTCAGAAGGCTTCTCCAGGTTTCCAAACAAAGTGTATTTGCTTTGTGAGTTTGCATGAAGTTATATGTTGGTGTCTTAACCCTGTGTCCTTCAATGTGATTTTGGTGCTAGCTCTAAGGTTGTGGTCTTTGGTTGCTGTGAGGGGAATGTTGGCAAGACTGGACCTCACTGAGACAGTAGTTTTCCTTTCCTCTTCCCTCCCACAGGTACAAACAAAAGTGCATTTCAGAATGGTGCTCCTGAGCCTGAAAGAGAGACCTGTGGGGCCTGCCTGTGAAACAGATTTTGTTGTTGTTACAGTAAATGTGTTGTTTAATGGAAACATGACAGGGGATCCTATTGAAAAGCTGCCAGCTGTTCTGACACAGGTCATTCAGCCAAAATCATGCAATTAGTTTAAGGATTGTGATGCTCTTCACTCCTGCTGTCTTCAAAGTTCACCATTTTTAGTTCTGACATTTTGAAGTGAAGGAATAAAAGACTGCAGAAAAAAATTCCTTGTCTGGCTGCCCTGTTTCTCCAACAGGTTACATTTGGGAGAAGTCTTCCAAGTCAAAACCTCTGAGGAGTATGGCTAAGACAGGATCTGTCTGTCACCATGTCAGGCAGTCAGATCTCACATTTTCTCAGCTGTTAACAGCCTTTTTTTTAAATTTTCCTAGGTCAAGTACAAAGAGAGTTATGAAAAATCTAAAGGCAGATCAATGCTGGAGTTTGTGGATACACCAATGTATCAAGTTTCAAAGGAGGCTCAAAAGATGCAAAGTGAGGTTAGTAAAAATGTGTGCTTGAAGCAGCAAAATTTAGGTCAACAGCAAAACTATCAAACGTCTTGTACTCAGGTTAAAAAAATGGATGAATTAGATTGTAAAGGTTTTATAAATTGAGGATGTGGTAGAATTAGTACTGAGTAGTTCTCTTTGCTATTCTGTAGCTCAGTTTTTCCTTCAAATTTGTTTTTTCTCAAAAGGCTATTGGTGCTAACACTAGAGGGAGATTGTATGTATCATCATTTAGTTGAGAAAAAGCTCAAGAAGTCGTCTAGATCAGAGATTATTTTTTTTACCCTTTGCCTTTAATTCTATCTTTAAGGAGGGACGGTTCTCAGGTGGGAGTGAGTGAAGCTGCAGAACCCACTCTGGCCCTGTGCCTTAACTGGAATGTTCTCCTGCCAGTTCTGCCTGGGGAGCTCAGGAAGGGGGAAGGACTGTTCTCAAGCTTCAGAACAGCCCTGGCTATCCTATGTCAGGTCATATTTTCCTAACTTTTTATTAAAAACCTCAATGGTGGAGGTTTCATGACCTCACAAGCAACCTAGTCCAGTGCTTTACCATCCATCCAGAGAGAGTGTATTTCCCTGCATCTTCCTTGCTGCAGTTTGATTCTATTATTTTTGCTGTGTGTCATGGAAAACAGATGATTTCATCCTCTTGGTAGAAATGTATTTTATGTATTTAAAACATTACCTTGTGTGCCATTTGTCTTCTCTTTATCTACCAAGCAAACTGTTTCTTTCGTAGATCAGGTTAAACATTCTCTTTGGAAATATCATAATAGGTATTTTTGCTAAATTGTGTATGTCTTGTATAGATAATCTAGGTAATGAAATGAGTAATAAAGTTACTTATTAATGTGATAACTAATTTATGGCAAGGCTCATTTCTATGTCTATTTACAGTGTGCTTGCTGAAATATGCTTGGAAATGCACATGCATGTACCATTAATTGTTGGTTTTGCTTCAATAGAAAATGTATTGCAAAGATTTTGAAGAAGGAATCAAGGGAAGACCGTCAATGGATTTGGACAAGACTCCAGAGTTCTTGCATATAAAGCAAGTCACTAATCTTCTGAAAGAGGTTGAATTTTTTTTTTTTATTTCTTTTTTTGTTGTGGAGTTGCAAATGAACAATAAGCAGCATCACTACTAGCTACTGAGTGCTGAGCAACTTACAGTTAACTTTGTAGCTGAATACAAAGGTGACTTCATGAGTAGAAATTGCAGTGTGTCATTCTATATTCTGAATAGTCGTGTAGTAAGAATTGGTACTTTTTGAAGTTTCCTTACGAACATAAGGAAGTGACAAAGTTCAGCACACCTGAACCAGAAAACCAGGGTGAAATGAACAAATCAGATGACTCCATAGAAAATGGACCGTTGGCAGGACATTCCCTCTGAGGGCCTCAGTTTTGGCATTTGTTCCTCCCCTGGTCTCAAAGAGCCCAGATTTGGTGACCTTCCAGGCATGCTGCAAAATACATCTGTTTGAAAGGGTTTTGGAGAGGGCCTGGAATTTTCTTTCCAGACAGATGAAGGGGTGGAAAGGGGGATTTCTGTTGGTGTCCAGATGGCAGCTTTTCCTTTTGAGTAATTATTTCGGGTTTAGTCTGTTGTGGTTATACGGATGCCTCGAGCTGTGTGTAGTCACTTGTAACTGATTTAATTGAAATAATTATCTATCATACATATTATGGATGGAAATAAAGATGACCAAAATTCCATGATACAGCTGTGATATTACATAATCTGCTTTAAGCAAATTTTGTTAGAAGGTGCAGGTTTTCTGTATGCCCACTGTTTCTTTAAGATTTGTCTAATGTTCTTCAGTTGTTTGTGGCATTGTAAGTTAGATAACTTTTTTCCCATAACTGAGAATCCTTCTGTCTTGAGTCTTTGTATAGTGTTATTAAAAACTGTTTTCATGTTAGGTCTTGAGTATTAGTTGGTTCTATAGATACTATTTGAACAAATTTAGAAGCAAATCAGAGCTGCTAGATATCCTCCATCTGAATTTGGGACCCAACAATACCTTGTTAACCTTTATTGTATTAAAAATTAATGGTTTTGCTGTGGCCCAGATGAACAAATTGAGGATGCTAGATTTAATAACTCCAGGAGAATCTGGAGTTATTAAAAATGAATTATTTGTTTGATTACTTTTTTAAAAAGTGTCAGGTGTGTTCCAGCTTATTCTGTTGCCTTCCTACTGTAGAGGACTCTGCAAATATTTCACATTTTGTAAAGATAAGAACTTTTTTTTATTCTGGAACTGTGTTCACAACTCCCTCAGAAGCAGTAGCTGAATTTAATAATTCTAAATTAATAGAAGTAGTTTCATGCTTGTTGTAGGACACACTTCTGATAAAGAGAAGCTTCTTTAAAAATATCTAGTTTCCTTTTGTTTAAATAGAGAGCATATAGAGAGACAAAGGTACTCACTGCTGCTTATGAAATTTAATGTGTGATTAGGAGTATTAATTCATGTCTTCTGAAAAATATTTTCTTAATTTTTTTTTCTAGTTTCTTTACTTTAAGAAGCCTAACCCAAACCTGGAGATGGGAAGAGCAATTAAAAATCTGTTAAAACTTAAAGATCTTCAGTAGATTTAGCTCAGCTCTCTAGGAACTGGGAAAAAGAGCCAAATATCCCTGGGCAGGTTCTAGTGTGCTTTTAGTTCTATACTGAACATTTGTGTACTCTGGAGTCTGCAGTTTCTGAATGTTGATAGATCGTATCAGTGCAGTGTCTGAGGGGCACAGAAGTGATATGGTATGAATATTGCTTCCACATTGTAATTTATCAAGCAGTCATTTTAACACATTTTAGTTCAAGGCATCCATCCTGATCATGATGCCATAGTGGAACAGAGGTAAAAACTGCAGTACAGCATGTATTGGTCTGTAAAGCAAATGCTACTGCAGTTAAAATATCTGTAGAGAGGCAGCTGAGGCCCCTAACAGCATGCTAGCACTGTGTAGGTGAGGACTGTTTTTCAAGAGCATAACAGGAAAATACATGGCTACATTAAAACCTTTTCATTTTTCAACATTGTACCTTTCGGTTTCATAATTTTAAATTCTATTTTAACTCTGAAACCTGTACTTCAGCTAATTCATATTTCATAGACATTTCAAAGAGACCCTTCAGACATTTAATAAGTGGCATTTCTTTTCAAGATCTTGCACACAATATTAAGTGGAGAAATTTTTGTTGTTTTTAATCCTCAGAAAGAGTATAGAAAAGATTTGGAAGAAGGCATGAAAGGAAAAGGAATGACAGTGTTTGAAGACACACCAGATTTGATTAGAGTGAAAAATGCAGCTCAGATACTAAATGAGGTATGTTGTGCTAGTCAAGGTTACTGATGTTACAGAAAATTCACTCTTTATGTTATACTCGACTGAAAAGATTCAGAATTTTTTTACATAATCTACAATGAAATACATAAGTATTGAAACTAAGGCTATTTCTGTTTTACTTTAAGATTATAGAAAAGCTCTGGAAAAAAAAACCAACTTATGACAGATATTTCAGATTTTCAGGCAATTAGAAGGTCAATTGAAATTGTTAGTGGGGTCAGTAGATACAGGATTTAAAACTAGGTTCATTTTTCCATCTATTTATTTGTTCAGCTAGTATAATTAATATTGTAATGGAAAAAGAGTTGACTGTTAATGGACTTGTAAAGAAAAGTCAATGAAATAATTTTGAGTTTTTTGGCATCACATACCTGCTACTGAAAGTAAATATTCATAATGACTGCCAGGAATCTTCGGAAGATCTTTTCTCCAAACAAACTATTCTACTTGTGAAAACCTTTTTCGAAAAGTAGAGTTACTCCTGAAGAAATGGATTTTCTTGAGCTTGTGGTTCATCCAATGCAAATAAGACAGGTGGAGATTCCTTCCAGAGTACATTCTTGGAAGTGAACTTTGATGTTAACTGTGTTGGTCTAAGTTGCTCTGGAGGTTATGTGGAAGCACATAAGGGTGCAATCTACTCTGTTGTGAAGGGCTGGGGATGGAAGTGGGAGACTCCTTGATCTGTGTGCTGTCTCTTGAAGACCACCCTGAGGAACTCATGTGCTCGGGAAGCCTATGTGCTTGGCAAGCCTGCGTGCTCAGCAGAGCTGCAAGCTCCAAAGCTGGTACGGCTGCAGATCCTGCAGATGAGCTTGCACAGGCTGCCTGGAAAGCAGCAGTGGGGCTGGAGGGCATAGGGAGGGGAAGGCAAAGCTTGTGCTGCACTTCATGCCTTTGGGGAGTCATTCTTTCAGAGTAATATATATATTTATTTTATGTATTTATATATTTTATACTCATTTAATATGCATGTGTGTGTATATGTATGTGTATTTGCACACATACATAGCCATAAGAACCATAGGGAATGCCACACACAGGGCCAATCTGATCACTGTGAAGAAGTACAGGAATATATAGCTGTAACTCACAGGTTTATCTTTTTCCTTGGTGTTTTACACAATATGAAGCTGGGAGGAAACATCTGCCATTCCATCTTTAGCAGAGAGGAAGCGAGGGATGATATCTTCTCACAGGTTAACTTAGACTTTTTGCAAAAAACTGTGTTTTGCAAAGTAGAGAGTTGTTTTATCATGTTTATTTTCAGATCAGTCAGACAGAGATGGAAGACTGAAAGTCTTTTTGTTCTTGTAAGTGATCAGGTCATTGCATTGAATAGAAGGCTATTTTCCTTCTTCTTTCTAACTAATGGACAACCTAAAAAATAATTAACAAACAAGAAAAGTAAAAAGAAATTTTTTCATTATGTGTATTTATTTTGAAAAAAATACCTGTTTTCCACAGGCAGAGAGAAACTAGAACAGAAAAAGAGTGATTACTGCTATAGTAGGAGAAATAGCACCACCTGAGAATCGTTTAATTTTTTATTAAAAAAAAAAAAAGTATTGTACACAATATTTCAGTATTATATTTTAATAACATTTGCTGATGAACAAGAAATATGTCCTTGCTTGGATAAGCTGAAGATAAAATGTCCGTGTTGTTTCCTGGTTAATGGTTATTTATAATGTATGTTGTGAGGAAAAAGCAGCAATCATGGATGAGTACTGACACTTGCCCAATGGCTGTGGTTCAGGAAAGACCTATTAAATGAATAAATTACAACTTCCTGCTCTGAAAGCTCACTGGAAACAATTCCATATGGTATTAAATTTCTAACATGTAGTCTTTTAATAAATAAAATATATTCTTAAAAGTAAAATATATTTCAGTTAGGCTGGCACCAAGCACCAGCTTACTACACTATGTTCTGCGGAACTAAACTTCACCTTTGCTTTAGAGGATAATTGTAGCAGCTGTATGGACTGATTTCCTCACATCCTCTGCCAAATTAAAAGTTCAGTGATAGAGTTTTGTACATTCAGTGTATATCTCTTCAAGTTTTCCTTCTTTAGTTTGCTATGTGTTTTCCTGACAAAAGCTTGCCAAGACTCTTGAGAGTTGTGACTTCTAACTTGAGATTTTTGATGGGCTCTAAATCTTAAATTGGATCTCTTTTGCAAAAGTCTACCTGTAACTCTCTGGCTATTGTGAATATAATGTATGAAGTTTTATCTTCACAGAAACAATACAAGAAAGACCTGGAAACTGAAATTAAAGGGAAGGGCATGCAAGTTGGTCCAGATACTCCTGAGATAAGACGAGCCAAGAAGGCTTCTGAAATTGCAAGCATGGTCAGTACCTGGTGCAAGCTTTCCGTTTGACAGAATGCAACAAATTATTGTCATTGAGAATTCCAGGTGGTGACCAGTCTGGGCAGTAGCAATACCACAGATTTCACCAAATACCCAATCCGTTGAGCTGCAGAGTCTGAAAGTTGCATAATTGGCATATGGGGGAAAGTTAAGTCTTCCCAGAACTTTGACCTTTCTGTCATCTTTTGAAGGTGGAGCTTGTTCCTCATGAAGCACACCTGGCCTGGGCTGTATTCAGTAGATGAAGGCCCTACTGCTTTTTGGCCTAAATAGCTGCTCGTTTAGTTAGAGCCAAATAATAAACAGAGAGATTTTAAAGCCTTATGACCCCAGTCTTGCAAAGCACCACTGAGGGAGAAAGTCTCGTGACATGTGTCTGTGATTGCGGCTGCCAAAGCTGCGAAGACAGGTAGATGCGAAAGGCTACATCAGATTTGAAGTAAGCAGGCTGTTAAAATAATTTTTTAACTGATCAACAGCTGTGGCATAGTTGTCTCATAGATAGATCCTAAAAGGTTAAGGCTGTTGAATCAAAGCTTATTTGGTGTTTTAAGACTGCTATTCAGTGGAATTGCAGATTAAAGTAGGAACAATTTAAGAATTTGACTGTCAGGTGTGAGTGTTTCCAATGCTATTCTTTTCAGAAAGAATACAAGAAAGACTTGGAGAATGAAATTAAAGGGAAGGGAATGGGAGTGGGTATGGATACCCCTGATATACAACGAGCCAAAAAAGCTTCTGAAATTGTAAGCCAGGTGAGTACAGAACGAATCTCTTAAGACTATTTGGAAATAAAATACAATGAGATGTTAAAACCATAAAATCTTCTTGTATATACTTAGGCTAAAAGGAACAAGCAGTGCACAATAAAAAAATTAAAGAAATTGAAGAATTTCTGACCAGTGAGGTCAGAATAGCTTTGAAGAAAGCATGTACAAATAACTGTAAAATTAGTATGGTTTTTTTTTCTTTGTTTTTCCTTCAGAAAGAATACAAAAAGGATTTGGAGACTGAAATTATAGGAAAAGGGATGCAAGTTGGCCCATATACTCCTGAAATACAACGTGTCAAAAGGGCTTCAGAAATAGCAAGCCAGGTAGATAGAATTCAAAGGCTGAATGTTTTAGTTCTGTGTAACAATGAGTGCGTGACATATGTTGCTCAAAATACTTCTTCTCCAGCTCTGTAGAGGCTCTCGTACTCATTAAATTAATTTGCATGTAGCAAAAGATCTTACTTCCTGATTCTTATTTGTATTTAGGTGTGTCATGCCATGTAAATTGAATTTTACTGTTTATATCTACTTGCAGGTCTTTTTACATTACCTAACGAGAAAGATATATACATATCCTGTCAGTGAAGGGAAAATATATAATGCACATGAGAATACATTTTGTATATATTATATATTTTCAGTGTGGGACACGGTATCAGATGTTCCACACAGACAGTGATACCAGTATCATGGAGGAGAGAAGTAGAAATAAATACCGTACAAGGATGTTGAGGCTCATCAGTAATAAGCCTCTTTTGTTACAGTTTGGATATTCTGAGCCCAAGAAAGCAGGAAATAGACATTTAAAAGTATTTTTTTCAGAAAATGTACAAAGGTGAAGCAGAGAAGATGCTCTGTAACTATTCTGCTGTCCCAGACACTCCAGAGATGGAGAGGATAAAGAGTACTCAGAAAAACATCAGTTCAGTGAGTAATAGTGCTTCTCTCTTTGCTTGCAACTTTACAGATATTTTTCAGTTTAAATGGGCTCTCTTGTGCCACAGCATGAAATAGAGAACTTATGAGTAAGTGTCCTGTGAATCATTTGCATAATTTTCGTAGCAAAAGCTGTATCACTCATTTCTTTCAGTTAAAAAATACCCGGCTTTTCTAGGTGTGACATTGTTACTTGGAATTGCTAAGCCACTTATACCACCTTGCCAAAGCACAGTTATTTTTAAATGAAGATTTTTTTTTTCCTTTTTCCATTAAGCCCCAGGAAGTACTTTATTTAAAAGGACAGAAAAATCTAAGGCTTGTTACTGTGTAGGATCAGGTTTTTCATCTGTTTCCGATCATATGTACAGAACATCAAGATTCGGGTATAAAATTGGAACAGCACAGGTTTCATAAATATATAGGGCTAATGATTTTATGTTATACTGGATATATTATTTAATTTTATGATAGATTTAAGTCTCAGTTTATCACTAAATATAAATTTTGAGCTTAGATTTCTAAAATTGCCCAGCTTGTGATGCATTCAGTTCCATTTCCTTTTTGGGCCCATTAATTCTGCTGTTTGTAATTCTAGCTTTGCTTGTAATATAACAGGAGAGAAGAGGGGGAGTAAGTATAGCCTCTGGAACCAAAGACTGTCCAGTTAGTGTCTGGTTTTATGGCAGACTAAGTAATACTAATAGAGCAAATGATTTGAGAGAAAGGAGTATAAGTTACTTAATATTTTAGTATTATCTGACAAATGTGGTTCTTTCTTAGAGATTTTCTCACCTTCTCCAGCTCCACGTGGGTACAAAGTCAATTAGTTTTCCTCAGAGGTGTTTACCTGCTGCTATCCCGTGTCACTGAGGCTTCATTGGGGGAGTGAGAGCCTGCAGGGAGAGGGGAGAAGAAAAGTCCCTGAGGCTGCTCTAGGCAGTGGTCTCTCCTGTACCATCTTCCAGCCATTACCTGCTCCTTTTCTTCTTTCAGATGAGGGCAGCTGAAAGCTCCATCTTTCTCATAGGAGGTGTTGACAGGCCCACTGGCCCCAATTTTATTACTTGTAATCTTTTGGTTTTGAATGGTGCTCTGCTGCACGGTGTGACAGTGATCAGCACTGTATCTCATGCCAGTGTCATCCTAACATGCTACGCTGAAACTCTGTGTGACAGAGGGGGATCCAAGCTGGCCTCTGCTGATCTGCTTTTCTCTGTGCTCTAGTCTTTGATAGCTTTTGATGAAGTCCTCAAATAGGTCAGTGGGTCGGACCCTCTAATGGTTAGATACCAGGCACGTAATAACCTTCCTCTACTTAATTAAGCCTTAACAAGCCTCTGACAGATCTGAACCCCTTGCAGCCCTATAGGCCACTCTGAGCTTTCAGTGCCAAGGCTGACAGATATCCTCTTTGTTAGCCTACTAGATAATGCGAAATAAAAATATTTTGTCTTTGAGGTGCTTTTCTGTTTCTGAACTGGATCCTCCAAATGTAGGAAAGCAGCTTATAGCTGTGATTGAATTATCGTATTTTTCTTTCTCTACATTCAGCATTCAGTGCAATTTAGATTAAAAAGGTAAGTTACTTTTTACTAAGTTAAAATATAGCTGGGGGCAGCCGCAATATAAAAAAAATTAATGACCCCTAATAGGCTTCCAATTTTTGGATTTCATCTCTAGTATTTTCCTACCTTAAGGGACAAAAACCATGGCTAGCTCTGCAGATAAGATCAGTGCTGCTTTTATCTCACTTGCTCATTTGGCAGATGATTTACAATAGAATATTTACTGCATAGCCATCTCTTTCATAGAAAAATTCACAGCTCCAACATTTTTTACCACTCCCTCCTTGGTAGAGAAGAAAAGTATATTTTAGTTCAGTCCACTGTGTAAATCTTTCTACCTTTTACTGACATGTTTGTGCAGAAGAATTTTCAAGTTCTTACTCATAAATTGCCTCTGTTCTCACATGGTAAAACAAAATTCTAAGTTGCTAAACATTTTCTGATTATTTAGAAAATGAGTGGTGGACATCAATAATTCACTCTCCTCTAGAATATTTGACAGTACTGGTCACCCTAGGTTACAGAGGACTTAAAGAGAGTAGGAGAAATGCATCCAGAATTATTGTTTATTGTTTAACTTATCTTGATAGGAAAAAATAATGCTAAATAAATCTTGGTTTAAGACGGGCAGAAATACTAAATGTTAAAGATTTATTTTATGAACTCCAGGATCAGACTTGTTTTTACTCTACCAGCCTGGAAATACTTACTGAAATGGCAACAGTTGTGACACCAAATACTGAAATTAAAATAAAACTTCTTTGGGAGTTTTGCAGGGTGAACTTGTGCTCCATGGTTGTTTAAATTATAGCCACATTTGGAATTTGTGGAGCACTTATTTACTGTCTCTTTCAGTAACTTTGAATGATTGATTCTACTGATGTGCTTTGTTGTTTTATCCTTTACCGAAACAATTGAAATAAAGAGGAGAATTATAGACGGCATGTGTATCTTTTCAGAAGTGAGCTTTGTTTTTAGATGCAGTCCTCAGCTTTCTGGCTGGAACCCAGAAATAAAAAAAGTACGTGACTTGGATTGTAGCTCTGGCTGTTCTGGTTATTTTGTCATGAATATGTCAATTTTCCAGTTTGTTAAATTAGAAGTAATAATATCTGTTCACTTCTCAGAGTATTTTAAGATCTGAAGATTAAAAACCCAATTCAAATCTTGCATGTATATACACGTTCAATTACATTGAAATGAGTGAGATTACTCAAGCACAAAGTTGCATTTGTAAAAGTTTATAGATTATGATCTAAATATTATTTACAAAGTTAAAACCATCATTACAAATACTTACAAATGTTTGAGGTCAGTCTGAAGGATGATAATAGATTATCTGGGTTACAGTTGAAAACAAACAGAATCTTATTATAGTTATTGGTAATTGGTCTGATTTATGAAAAATTAAAGTATTAGCTTTCATAGCAAGATTTATAGTCAGACTAATTTGGAACTTGGAAAATTGCCGAGCCCATTTATGGGAACTTGTACTTGCATTGCTAACAGTCTCATAATTACTTTTTCTTTTGGGGAAATTAAGGTGTTTTATAAGAAGGAAGTAGGAGCTGGCACAGCTGTAAAAGAGACTCCTGAGATTGAAAGAGTAAAGAAAAATCAGCATAATATTAGTTCGGTAAGTGTTACTAACATTAATTATTCTTATGTGAGCAAATGGTGGTCAGATTTCTTTTTCCATTTTGTTTACTAAAAATTCTATGTTTCCATATCACACATCTCACTCAAATACTGCTCCACCGGATTTTGGATATAGATATAGAGCTCCGTTTGGATATATTGTTATATTGTCTATATATTTGGATATAGAGTTAGAGCTCCCCTCTGGTGTAGTTCTTCTGTGATCAGAGGTAGAGCTTCAAATTGAAACATCATGAAAAATAGGAAAAACTTTGAACTAATTGTTTGAGGAAAGAGTTTTGTCTTTCAAGAGTGAGAAACATGGAATGTATTTTCTGATATGACAGACTGAACAGCAGTTGTAATTTGCAGTTTAGAAAAATATCACTTCACAAAAAAGAAAATTTATAAAGTTCCTGTAGAGTCTGTATGTATTACATAGGTGTTGGTACAGTTTGTATTTCAAGAAGAACAACATTATAATAATAATAATAATAATAAAT
>NW_010108432.1:0-2664 GCF_000699245.1 Pterocles gutturalis | reverse complement strand
GTCCTAAGGGGGACCGTCCCCACAGAGCCAGGGTAGGATCCAAATGGGGACAGAGCGTGGCCGCGATGAGGAGGGCATCACCATCGGGGTGTCGAGGGGACCTGGACAGGCCCCTGAGCAGCAGTGCTAAGGGACCCTGGGGGGGGGAACCCCCAAAATAGCTGGATGGGGGCTCAGAGCGTTGGTTGGCCTCCGTCCCACCGTGGCCCCGAGCCAGGCTGGGAGCGATGGCTGGAAACCCAGCTTGGGGAGCGCACGCCCCTCTCCCTCTGGCACGGAGCTGGGCTGTGTAAACAGGGACTCGCACCTGCAAGATTTGCCTCATTAAAAAAGAAAAAGTGGCTTTAGGCTCTGTATCCCCCCCATTTCCACAGCAACCAGCTCCGTGTCCCAAACAGAAGCGCGGGGTGACCTCAGCCGGGCACCCTGCCACCGCAGCAGGTGAACCCGGAGGCGAGGACAGCCCCAGGAAACGTCCCGGGAGGAAGGTGAGGACGGTATTCCCATGGAAAACCTCCACCAAGAAATTGTCAGGGCTGCTGTAAGCTAAACATCACTTGTTCTTAAAAACCCAAGCAAAATTTAAAAAAAAGAAAAAACAAACAAAAAAAACCAAAAAACACTCCAAAAAGCCTTTTGCTCTGGACTGTGAGCGGGTCCTGGGTATTTTAGCAGAAACGCAGCAACGCTGCGGAGGGGAGCACCTCAAAGCAGAACTTTCAGCACCGAACCCTCTGACTTCAGGACCCGTTATTCTCCGAGCTCTCCGTGCCTGGCTCCGGCGGGTGTCGGTGGGATGCTGACGGTTCTGGCTCCGTCCCCTTTGAGCCTGAAGTCACCAGCCAGCCCTGCTGTGCCTGAATACAGCTTTTTGCTTCGTTTGCCCTGTAAGGTCCCATTTACCAGCCCGCGAAGGTTTAACTCAGCCCGGGGGGCTGCTGGGGTGGGCAGGGGGCTCTCCCCTACACCCGCGGTGACCGAGGAGGGAAAGCACTCCAGCCACCCGCAGTAACCACGCTTTGCCAGCAGTGAGAAGAATCCCACGTGGTGCCCGATAAACCACGACAGCCAGATTTGAATCAAACAGACAAAAAGCAACCCCAGCTCGAGAGCTTTTTTGCTCCCGCTGCAGCCACACGTGACAGCGGGAACCTGCCTCACTTTCCCCAGGTGAAACGGGGGATGCCTCACCACCATGCATACGGCACGGTGAGGATGAGGAGCGTGATGGAAAGTAAGTCCAAATAACTGAATGAGCTGGTTGTCACAGCTGAAGTTGATGTTCCCTCCTATAGATAAATCCCATTCACCTGTAAAGGCAAATAAAAGGCACCAGGCGCTGCCACAGGATCTCCTCCAGCCCAGGGAACCTGCTCGTGGCCGTGTCCCACCCGCCGTTCCTCCCATCACAAGGAGCTCCAGCGGGCACAGATGCTGCATCGCTCTCACCGAGCATCAAGGGACTCGGATCATGCTCAGGAACTTCCACAAACTCTCAAAGACAACTCTAGGTGCGAGGAAACTCGCGATTCAGGGAACCCCTCCATTGGTACCTACTCATAGCCCTACACAAGAGTTACTCTGTCTCTCCTAAAGAAAACCCCGACCCCTCCTAGCATTAAGCTCGAGCCTCGCACTAGCTCTGAGAATTCCCCGGCAATAAAAGCCACTCACCATCTTCAGCATATCCATAGCAGGAGGAGAGACCTGGGCGCGGTATTTATTGTGCCCATCCAAGATGATCTTCCTGTCTTCATCGCTCAGGGACCAGCTCAGCTCCAGCACCGTGAGCAAGAGGAAAACAGGAGGAAGACCTGAGCTCAGCATCGTGCAGCCAGCTTCTGCTCTCTGCAGCCCACGGCTCTGGCAGGCAGATTTAAAGCACCTCCCAAAAGCAAGGAACACCCAGCAGCTTGAAGATTGGGGAGGAAATGTATTTCTTTACGAGAGCAGGGCTGCGGAGCCCCGCGGTACACACCCAGCTCGCAGATCGGCCTCGACGGAGGAGCAGCAGTGTGGCCAGTGCCAACAAGCGTGCGGGGTCTGCTCCTCGGGACAGACCCCGTGCCTGAATCATCATCCCTGGACTGGCATTTTTCATCCAGCCCTCTGCTGCTCCAAACCTCGGCCATCCCCTCGGTCCTCAGCTACGGGTCCTCTCTCCTACCTCCTGTGCCTTTTCTCCTAAACTATAACAGTAATAATAATAATCCCTAAGCAACTGGCAAAGCCCCATTTTAGACAGGGTCCTCCCGTGTCCCTGGGACGCAGCCGTGTCTAGAGATGAAAGCAACAAGATGCAACCACTGGGACCAGTTTGCAGCACAGGGAACTCCCCAGCAGGGACTCAGAGCCCACCGCGTCCAGCCCCATGTCCACGCACTGGCTGTGTCGGGGGGAAAGCGGCCGGCAGCTGAGGAATGGCCCCCCCAGGGCTCCCCCAGCCTCGGGGAAGGGGAGTCAGCAGTGGGTTGATGCTCCTTCCCTGTGCCATCAGGAGAAGCAGGAGGGGAAGAATGGGGTATGGAGCTGAAATTGCCCCAGAAAGGGGCAGTTGAGAGTCTCTGGGTGCTTCCAGGGCTGGCTGGAATCACCAGCCGGCAGCTCTGCAGGGCCAGGCTGTGCCCCCTCCCCGGGCAGACAGCTGGGGGGCTCAGCAGCGGG
>NW_010108431.1:13870-28116 GCF_000699245.1 Pterocles gutturalis | reverse complement strand
AGCGTCCCGGACCGGAATGTGTGTGGGGGGAAAAAAGGCCTTGGGAGAGCAATGCGGAGCCAGAAGAGAGCACCGAAACCACAAGCAGAGCGAAGGCAAAAGAGAGCACTCTTACGGGAGTTCTTACCTATATACTGGGCATGACGTGCATGATATGGAATAAATCACTGGTTAGTCTGGTTCTCAATCTTAACCTAAGAGCAAACCAGGCTAGCAGCTGGACTGTGTCTCTTTGCTTGTCTGCTGACCTTGGCAGCAGAACAAAACATTGTCTTTTATCAGCTCTTCTGAGCGTAAATCCAAAACACAGCCTCTTGCTAGCTATTTATGAAGAAGAGGGAGAAAAAGAAAAATTAACAGAGTTAACTTTAAGCAGTCTGTGCTTAACCCACGACATACATTTAAGCATTTTCCTAAATGTCAATTACCTATCAACTTCGCTGTTTCTCAGTTTATTCCTCTAGCACTGCTCTTGGAGAGTTCGGCCCATAGTAACCATTTTATGCTAATAAATATTTACATCAGTATGAATGCTTGCAAAAATACATTTTAGTCTTAACCTGAACGCAAATTTACACCTCCTGAAAGAGTTCACAATTTAAAATTCCTGAAAAGAAGGGAACCTATTGCAGCCTGATACAGCATGTACAAAAATACAGTAAAGTTTGCAAGCAGTATGGGTGCTAACCAATACACTCACACATACACCAAACCTGTGATGGCAAAGTTAAACTTCTGGTGTCATGCAGAATGCTCTTGTCTACCATAAAGCTGATACATTAAAGATAAACAATACATAAATTTTACAGCTTTGCATTTGTTTCAATAATATATTATAGAATCACTTGTAACTATGTACCTCTAAACTTTTTTATTTAAGACATAATGCATGCAAAAAGCACATGGATGTTTCACTTAATGTTTCTTTTGGCCTGCAAAGTATTCAAAAGTTGTACCTTTTTTTGAAACAATCTCTTTAAAAAATATATCATTTCATAGAACATTATCTCTTATAGTAGGAGGCATGTTCTTTGTACACCACCATGTCCTGTTGCTCACATTGGGCAACCATCACTAAGAAGAAATATGGACAAACCAGGTTTTCATTATACTTTCCGTGAACTTGCTGCCCACAGTGACTTGTGGCATTTCTCTTTTTCTTGCAGTAGCTTCTTGCCTTGAGAATGAGATGAGGGTTGAGAATCAAACTCTTGCTTTTTCCTTAGGAGTTCACAGGGTTGCTATTAAAATATCAAATGATAGAACCAGTTGGGACCGAAGAGATGCTTTCTATATACTTGCTGAGATAACTAAGCTTTTGAATAAGCTCTCCAAGCTTGGTCTCTGGCCGTTTTTGGTTGGGGGGTTTTTATGTGGTTTTTTTTCTTTTGTTGTTGTTGTTTGTTTGTTTGTTTTTCGAATGCTGAAAGCATTATTTCTGCAAGGACTCATGGCTGTGCTATGATGTATTTGTGAGTGTTTGAAGAATTAGAGCTCGAGTAGAGTTTTTGTTTTGGATTTTGTGGGGTTTTTTTCCTTTCAGCAAAGAGCTCTTTCTTGGTGACTTGTCAATACTCTACAGTGTATGTGCATTTCTCTACGATATATACCCAATAGTATAACAGGGTTGAAAAGATTTACAATCTTGGGCTGGAAACTTAATTTGTCGTGTCTGCACACCTGCATGTTTTCTAGTCACCGTGGTTTATTTATTTATTTTTTCTTCTAGAATGGTTGCCTGGGGAAAAGAGCACTGCTGTGCTGGCAGAATACAGGACATTTTCTTGAGATTCAGGATTCTTCTAGCAGTCCTTTTACTTCATTTGTTCCTGGCTACAGCAGTTCAATGTAAGACAATTTTTTCCTGATTTATATAGTGTTGGTATTCCAAATAAATAGTATTAGTCTTGATGACTAGGACTTTTGAATGTATTCAGAACAGGCAAGTTTCTCTGCCCTCTTGAATTCAAGAGTAAAAACTGCCACTAATAAGAAATTAAACAGTTGGTGCTTAGCACTTTGGATATATAAACCCTATACTTACAGTATTTGTTTTCCTAAAAAATCATGTGTAGTAACTTATTTTCAGCTATGGATGAGGAGAGAACATAAACATAATATGTAATAATAAGACAAATTACTTTTGTGCTATTTTTTTTGAACTTGAAGTGTTACTATTTTAAGAATGGGTTGTTAAATCTTTTACGCTGCTCTTACACAAACACCACAAGATCCTTTGAGCTTCACTCTACTTAGCGCGTATATGGGCATAGAACATCTCCTGCGTTGCTCTTGATTGTAGATCTGAATATGAGAGGAAGGGTAGTAAGGTTAAAACACATAACAGAAATAATGTATTTGAATTTGACAGTCTATTCTCTTTATATACAACAAATTAAATATATGTTCATAAGGTTCTTGTACAAATTGAGTAACTGACATGGTGATGCTTTTGTTTGAGGTACAGTAGAATCAGCAATTTGTGTTATATTCATGGCTATTCTGTATGCTGGCAGATACAAGTCTGTCACTACTCTGGACCTCAACCGATATAGATAACAGTGCTTGCCATTCGTAAAACTGCCTTATATCAGTAGTGTGTAATATATTAATCATGATAGTACTGTGCATGGAATATTAAAAATTAGAAGTGCTTTTTTGCCACATACTCAATGGGAAATTTCAGAAACTGCTTCCTGTGTCATGGCATATTATTTTACTCTAGAAATTCAGAGTTTCTTGCAGTTCAAATGTACTTTGTAAGTATGCATGCTTGATGACTTCGTACTAGAAATGAAATTTCATAGGTTTATAGACTAGACTAGTTCTGATTCTAATTCTCCAAATGTAATAATTTTCATAAAATGAAGCTTTATTGAGACAGAATTTGAGATTTAGGTGATAAAACTGTTACTAAGATGGTCAGGTTTTAAGTTCATGTACTTTGAATAATCAAAAGGACAGAGCTGCTCAGAAGATGGGCAGATGTCCTACAAGAATTTTTCCAGGGAAAATTAAATTCCATCTGGAGTTTTGAGGAAGGAAATGCAAAAGGATTTTGTCTTTCACCTGCATATCATTTGCAAGTATCGGTAATCCTTCAGGAAAAGCTAATCTGATGCAGGGGTTTATTTATGGTTCCACCCTATTTTTTTGTTGCTTTTTATGTTGTTAGTGCTGTCAGCAGCATCTCTGTGCAAGTCTCCCCTTATCTAAGGGGCCAAAGTATGTGTTCTCCAGGAAATGTGAAGACAAAAGAACTGCCTGTGTTTTTTACAGTGTCTAGGACACTCTGGATAATGTGGTGTAGTTTATCACCAGATATCCAAATACAACTGTGAATGAAAAGGAGGCATGAAATTAATTTTAAGGAAACAGTTCTTAGCTTTAGATTTCCAAAACACTTAGCAGAATCAAGTGACTCACATGTGGAAAGCTTAAACTTTTTGTAAAGAACAGTTATTAGCTCTAGGCAGAATATATTCAGATACAAGATTCTTATGATGGCATTTTAGTGGACTGTAGAAAGCCAAATGTGTTACAGGTGGCAAACACGTGCATAGAAGTTAATAACTGTCGTTATTACTGGTTAGAAGCCAGATTGTGCAGACACATAAACTTGTGACTATTCTTATTCAAGAAAATGCTCAACTGTATTAATGCTCAACTATACTGATACAGTAGATATTAGTAACGTAAGGAAAATAACACTGGTGCTTATGTGCTAAGAGGATCTGCTCCTCTATGTCTACCTATGGTTGGCTGTCTCTTGTAGAGATATCAATTATTACTATCTGAAAATATTTGAAAAAAGAGCGATTACATTTTTGTGTTATGTTTGTGGTACCTTGTCATTCTTACAAAGTTTATTTTAAATGTTTGGAAGTATGTGCATACATTCCAGGATTTCTTTTAGGGCTTAAGAGAACACTTATTAAGTGGATGCTTTTAGTTTAAGTGAGGGCAATAACCCCAGCTCTTGCATCTGTTAGAGATAAATATATTAAGAAAGAAACATTTGCATTTCTGAAAAAGGTTAAGTGCAAATTACATTGAGAAATCAGACCACAATTATTATTACATGGAGTTTCCTTGACTCCAAATTGTGATTTTTGCTTCTTTTTCTTACTCTGGAGATGTTTTGAGCATTCTTTCTATTATGCTACATTTTCTGTGCTGTGGTGATAAAGATATGTTCATGGCTAGGTTTCTGAATGTGATTTGTATTGTCTGGATCCAAAGGAATTAATTGTAAGCCCAGAATGCCACCGTCAAGAGCACAGACAGTTCCAGCTCCTCAGTTATATGGTCAAGGGCGGGCCGCAGCCCACAAGTAACATTACTAGAGCAAATAAGTGATGATGAACAGAATTTACAAAAGGTTTCAAGTAATGTCATCTCCTACTTATGTTGCATCTGCCCACATATCAAACAGACTTAGCCAAGATGATGTTGGTAATTAATGTCTAACTAATTTAATGCTGTACTGCGTGTGTTCCACTTTGAACAGCAAAGTGCATTTTCTGACTATGCTTATGATTTTCTTTGTGCTTTTTCAGCATTCTTTGGGTAGACAAACTATATAAAATTTTCCAAGCCTTTCTTGTAACAATTGAGATAGTACTGGTATCTATTTTCTTAAGTTTGGCACCTGGTTTTGGCACCTTTTTTTTTTTTTTTGGTGGTGGTTGTTGTTGAACAGTTTAGAGCAAAGTGGGGCAGACTTTCCAGTTTCCAGAACGTTAGACCTCTCAATGTAAACTCTTTTGTTAGTTTAAATTAATTCGTCAGGCCTTGCATACTGATCAAGCAGGTTGGGAGACATCAGAAGGATTGATCTCATTTTGCATAATTTCTGTTGGTTACCTTCCTTAAGACAGTTTTCACCTGCAAGTTTATGTCCACTCTGGCTCCCTTGACAGCTTTGTAGTGTGAACTCCCCTAAAGAATGTAATAGGATTTTGCAGCCCTTTAATTAATTCACTGTTGGCACATAAACACTGATTTAATGTTTAACATGAAATCAAGCTTCTTTCAAATTTGTTCACTTCCAAAATCATGTCTGCTGGTGATACCTCAAGTTTTGCTCAGGAACGGACTTCCAAGTCTTCCAATCTGGACAGTTAAGAGTGATTTCAATTTTTGAAGCTATGTCGAGAGACTTCCTTAGCCAGCCACTTTGGACATCTCTGCATGATCAAGAATGCTTACAGGAATTTTGGAGGGTATATGAGTCATGCAGGTATACTTCTGACATATAATCTCTGAGGAATAGCAGCTGCATCAAATCTTTCAAAACCTTCAGTATAATTTGTACTTAATAATGAAAGACTTGAACAATTATTTTTCTTTCGAGATACTGGGTCACAAGTTTTGGCATATAACTGTATATCTAGTTAGCTGTTTCCTTTATAAAATCAGTTTCCTTATGATCTGTCCAAACAGGAAGGTAGCAGATCTATTCTGATTGTAGTTATCCTTTTACTAAAAAGAGTAGGTACATTTGAGTCCGTATCTGAAAATCTCCATTTCTGTGACACTTCCACCTCCTACCCAGTCTTTGTCACTACAGCCTTTGAGTCATGTTTTAAAAACTAGTTTTCCATGTTGAACTTTTCTGAGCCAAGTATCCCAGATTTTGCCTGTTAGGCTCTGACAAGTTGCCAAACTGAATGAGTGAATTCATGCTTTAAGGTTGGGCAGGGAGGAAGTAGTTATACTGCTTGCTGTTGAGTCAGGTATGTTTTTCTTCTCCATTGCCATAGAACCATGTTAAGTATTACCTCGCCATTCAAAATCCACTGTGTGCTAGTTAGGATTTTCACCTAATTCAGCCTGTACCCTGAGAGTTTTTTGTTCGGTATGTAGCCTTGTATGGCACTTTCATGATGTATGTTGAACTTCAGGAATGATTCAGGGTTGTGAAGGGAGTCTCAAAGCTATGGTATGAAGCAAGAATAGGTATCAATGACTTTCCATGAAACTGAATTGATGGATTTTGTGTTTTGAACTTTTTCTGGTGACTTGTATCTACCAAACCGCACTTGGAAGTTAGTGACTTCCTCCTGTTTTTCATTTGTTGCTATTGAAAAAGAAATTTGAAAGATCTGTGGTCAAGAGAGAGAAAAGTTGAACACGTTCCTGATTCAGAATTGACCCGATGAAAGCTGGTGCTCTGGCTGGTTGAGAAGATCATGGAAGAGCTGGCTGTGACCTTGACAACTGGCTGGATGGGATTAAATTTAAAATAAACCAGTGGCTCCAAAGCACATTCCCTGAAAGTTACCTAAGCTAATTATCTTCTAGAATATGGCTATTTTCTACCTTTCTTGCTGAAACTCTGACAATATGTAGCAGAGGATTTAAGAATCTCAGGGTTGGAAAAAAATGGCATGGAGAAGCATGATCTTGTTCAGAGAAGCAGCATGCAAGACTAGGACATGAGAAGGCAGTAAGGTCTACAGTCACTTCTAGCTGTGTTTCTGTATTTTCTCCGTTACCTATTAAATGCAAAATACCTATGCAGTCCTGGGAATAGGAAGCAGGATCTGTGATTCTCTTTTTGCTTCCCACTTGTCATTTGAGTGCTGCCTTAGAGAACTACATGGTCATCCTTCATCTTGTACACGAGTTTTACTTCAAAGCTTTCATGAGCAGCTAGGATTTATTGACTGCCTCCAAAGTTGCTGCTTCCCCACCACAAAAAAAGCAAAAGAGAAGGGTACCCCAAAAGAGAAGGGTTGTTTATTAATGTGTTGTTTTGAAAACTCCTAGGTAAATGCCTAGGAACAGTACTACATGTAAGAATAACACTCATATAGATGATCCTTTAAAAAATGAAATAATATTACAAATCACCTTTTCTTTATATAGATGAGGAGAATTTCCTAGGAAAATATAAAGCTGTCTTTAAGACTGCATGCGAAGATCCTTGGATTATGTCACCAAGAATTTCTCTGCATCCCTTGAAAGAATTCATTGTCTGTGTACACCTCAAGCTATATTCCTCAAATACTCTCTGGACAGCATATGTATACAATCAAGAAACATCTCACAGCAATCTCTCTGCAAATAGATATGATCTTGGACTTACAGGAGATCATAGTAAATTGAGGATATGGTTGTTTGGAAATCAAATAAGTACAACAGCAAGACTTCATGAAAACACTTGGAACCAAATATGTATCCAGTGGAAAAGTGAAGATGAGGAGATGAAGGTATTCATAAATGGAACAAAAAAAGTAAACAAAAAACTAACTGGCAAAGTTAATTTCCCTGGAAAAGGGCAGTTCTTACTTGGCTGTTCAAAGCTGCCAGGTACAGCTACGTCACCTAACCTGGGTATGACTGGGGAGATGTACCTGTTCAGAATGTGGGATAAAGCAAATATAAAACAATCTCTGGACTGTGAAGATAGTGGTGTTATACGCTGGAGAAAGGAGGATTGGGTCTATAATAAGACAGTAGAAGAGGATAACTCTTTGCCATGTGGTAAGTACCGTTGCACTCCTGTTTTTAAAATAGTATTTGTGTCAAAAGTTGATCTGGATGTGTCTAACATTTCTATTCCAGATTTTACAAAGTCTTTGTCTATTGGCCATCTCTAGCTAAGTGTTTGATGAGATCATGTGAGGATCTGCAGCTTTCACCAGCTTTTGTCCAAATGTTATAGCACAGCAGCAGTCCTTCAAAGACTTTCAACTTGCTTCAAGTTTTGTGTCTGTCTGCTGTCCCTGTAATGGTAATGAGAGCAGGATGCATCCAACCAAAACTCCTTGGAGTATTAGGGCAGTCTGTCAATGTAATCTTAAAATAATTAATTTACACACCTTCTATTCAGTGAATAGATATAGAGGAAAGCATTGCTGGTCTTCATTTTGCACAGTCACTGGGCCAGAACTTCAACGAGTGCAACTTTTCACTGCTTCACTGGCACCTTACACATTACACCATCTTTAGCTGTTATGGTCTACATCTATAAACATTCCTGGAGGCTCTCATTTTTTTTTGTTTCTGTATCAGTAATGTCTTCCTTTATTAAAATGGCCAAATAGTTTCTCACACATTTCTCAAAATTCCTCTCTGCCCTGAAAAAGAACCATAAAAAGCTTTAAACCAAAACAAACCAAGATTTTATTTTCAAAGAAATTGAGTTTTAATATAGTTGAGATTGGGTTAAAGCAAGATAATAATCTTCTTTCTAGCTTTTGCTATCATATCGGTTGGCAAGAAGGACAAACTTCAATCAAGCTTCAGTGGGATCCAATTTATCAACCATAGTAAATGGTATTACCCCCCTAAGACTTTCAGAGATTTTAAGGTGACTAGCTCAATTGGTTCCTAAAATAGTTATATAGCACAGGTGCTTCAATTAATCTTAGTCTTCATCACCTTTATCCTTAAAAACTATACCTATCTATTTTCTGCAGACTGGAAAATATCATTTAGCTGTGTAATGTTATAATCACTACCTGACTGGGTAGATTAAAAGTGTCTTAGTAAGGGCATTAAAATAAGGTGACTAGGTTTCTTTTTCTGGGAGAGAAAGAAATCTGTCCAACAAACCAGAACTCATGGAGAATGCCTCTAACACTGGGTCATAATGAATAAAATGCCTTTGCTGGCCTGATGCTGTAGTTGGGAGCACATCTTCTCTGTTGGGTTGTGTGATCTGGGAGAGGAGCTGAAAAGAGGATGTCTTTCTTTTGCTCATGTACGACTGTGTTTGAAGGAACACAGTCCTTGGGCTGAAATGGGGAACATTCTGGCTACCAGACAACAGCTTGCCACAAAGAAAGCCTGAGAGATATCTGTCTGGATAGTGGGATAAATCCTGGTCAGAGTGGAACATCTGGCTATATTTCACTGAGGCACAGAAAGGACAACCTTGTTTTCAGTTTGAGCACTTTCTCCCCTGAATGTAGAGCATCCTTGAGCATTACAGGGCAACTTTCTTAGGCAATGCCTGACCCTAGCCCCAGCTGATTAATGATTTTATAATTAATGATTTAGGGGCTTGTGGAATCCTTTGTCTAACTGCAAGAGCTCTGTAGTCAGTTTGTAAGATGCATGGTTTCCAAAGCTCTGTTACTTAAACAAGCTGAACTTTATGCTGACAGAGGTTTGTTTCAGTACAGAAGCCATCTCTACTGACAAATATAAGTTATCTTCTCTAGGTAACTTGGAAGAATAACAACTTTTCAAATAAAAGTTCACTGGATTTTTTGAAACAGTATTTGCCCATTTTCAGGAATAGGTGCGTTTTAGCTGATTGCCCTACCCCTCCAAGTCAGCCTGTGAAAGGCATATATTAGGAAATATCAGTCCAACAATTAAGCAAAACCAAAGCATTGACAGCAGGAGCATGTAATAGTCAGTGTCAGGCAATTCTAACTGATGGTGCTAATAGTCTTACAATCTAATCTCTTACTATAAGTTGCTCTGTATACCTGTGTCAAAATTATATGATTTTGGGAACTTCTCTGTTTTTATTAAAACAGAAAGACATTGAGTAGTAAGTCTTTAGAAAGATCTGATTTTGCATCCACAAAGAACATAACTGGCAAAGGGATAAAGTTTGGGAAAGGGCTATGCCTGCTGTGTAGGCACAAAAGGTGAAAAGGAAGGGGTTCATTACAGTCATAATTGCTGGAGGACAAGTTTCAGAAGATTTTGGCACCTGTTTGGCGTTTTGTGCCTACATAAAACAACAAATTGCAAAATATTCAGTCAAAGGTTACCATGGTTTCTGTGATTTCTTCTTTGCTTAACCACTCAAAATCTTTCTGTAGTGTAAGCCATTATCTAATTGGTGTCTCGTAGGCAGTGGCACACTCCATTAACAAGTCTAGATTTACTTAACGTCACATTATTAGCTTGTGTTTCCTTACCTCCTTTTTCCGCCTTTCTTTTTGTTGACTCTTTAGATTATTTTTCTTTTTGTTTTATTATTTATTGTGGTAATAATTTTTCAGATTAACAAAAATATATTTAGTTTTTTCTTAACCATGTGAGGTCTAATAAGGACCCAGAATCCCGATTCTTGTAAGATTTACACAGATGCCTAGCACTTAAAGGCATGTTCAACTTTAAACAAGTAGTTTGCTCCCCAGAAGTGTGTGGTATTACCTTTGCAGTAGCTATGTATCTTATGCATCTGAAGATTTGCAAGAAAGTATATACCTGACTGCTTCCCAGTTTGTGATGAGGGCTGATCACATTTCTTGGACTAATGGAATTTAGCAATAGGAAACTTTCAGATCTGAGTTAACGATGCAACTCTTGCTTCTTCCAGTCACACAGTCTTCTGGTTCTTCTCTGCTTGTTGTAGCCATTGCATGCTGTGCAGGTGTAAATACTGCAGGTAGCACCAAAGAGGGAGGGAGGCCCCACAGGCTGTGCGTCACTAACCTTCCAGTTACATTCCTCAGGTTCCTTTGGTAATTCCCCTTTTACTGAAAACAAGAAGTAGCATAACAGCTGTGATATGGAGAGAGAGTGCCACAGATTGAATGTATCTCACTTAAAAAATCATCTCCTGGTATTTAAAAATATGTAAGTGAAGAAAGATGTGCTCACTGTTCCAAATGCCAACTTTGGAAAATTTCTTTATCTTGTTCCTTGATGAATGAGTCCTATTTAGCTACATACTTTAATGTGAACAATATGAAAGATACCACTATTGTCTCTGCATAAGCCAAGAAGAAAGTACAGTAGGTAACATAAACCTTTGGGTGATTTAAGAGAATAAAAAAACCACAAGAAAATAGGTGACTTTAAAGTGATAAGTGCTTGAAAAGAAACTTAAGTCATCTGCGAGCACCAGCTCTTCAGCTGTCATTTTTACATGGGATATTTGCAAGTTGCCTTGAATAATGACTTGACAACTGGAAGAAATGTACTGTTTAAACATTAATGATTTCAGTTACACATTAAACAGTAACATTCTTAATCCAAATATAAATATCCAAACTGTTACACTATGTATTTATGCAAGGAGCACAGAGGCCACGGGATACCTTTTACAAATTTCAATGAATAAATAAAATAGATGATTTATGGCATAACTGTGAATAGTATCACTGACAGTAAAGCACTGTCATCTCATTTGTGGTATTGCTGCCCTAACTTTTA
Organism: Pterocles gutturalis; assembly: GCF_000699245.1. Classification (NCBI taxonomy): domain Eukaryota; kingdom Metazoa; phylum Chordata; class Aves; order Pterocliformes; family Pteroclidae; genus Pterocles; species Pterocles gutturalis. Next base: position 16,983 of record NW_010108431.1, on the reverse strand, counting down.
GCAGGAGTCCAGTGCCTGTTGCTTTTGGTTCCTTTTTTTTTTTTTTGCATAAATACAATTCAGTGTTACATTGTGGCATTGTAGATTTTTCTAAACTGTCCTGTCCAACCTTCGAGAATAAGGTGTTGTCTCCTCTTTTCCATTTATCCTTTTCACTCCCAATACTGCTGACCCTGCTCCTGTTGTTGCTGGAGGAGGTTTCCAGGCTTGTGGGAACAAAGCAGTTTAATTCTGATGGGAGAAATGGAAAGTGACCACTGCCCTGTGTGACTATTTTGCCTTTGCATGCTCCAGGAAGAGGAAAACTTCAGTTTGGACTGTTGTTCTAGTTTGCAGATGTGGGCAATGGGAGGTATGATTTAGGCTCATGTAATCACATTAAAGGATTTCCAGAGCTGTGTGCACTGCTGATGACAGGGTCAGCTTTCCTTGAAGGGAAGGTGGAGTCCCAAGGCTTTACCTCCTCAAGCAGAAGTGTAAGTGTAGCTGCCAGTCATCCACTCATCCAGTCTGCATCCCAGTCTCTTGAGTACCAAACTTTGGGCCATATTCTGTTTACTGAGTGGATCATGAAGACTGGAGATGAAAAAATAAATTATTTGTCCCAGTACCATTTTCCTTCTGAAATTGTAAGGACAGAATGCTACAGAAACCTCTAGAAGCTCTTAAAGGAAGTAACTGACGGGGAAAAAAATATCTAACTCTGGAGTGCCTATTTCATGAGTCATGTACAACTCTTCTTTGTACCTATTAACAGAATGCATGTTTGACCTTCCCATTCTTTGCTCTCATTGCCTCCCTCTTCTGTAATATCAAAGGAAGTGGCTTTTTGGAAATCAGCCTGCCAGAGAAGAGGTAGCTGATTTGGTTCACCTCAGTATCTAATGTACAGCTTTTTGCAAACAGAACTTTATACAAACAGATAAAAACTGTATTTATGACCTGATTTCTTAAAAACCTGTGTAACATCAAAGCTGAGTTAAAAATATCACACCTAAATTTTCTGCTAGGGATACTAAAATGAACTGGCCAAAGTGACAGAGCCTGATGACAACAAGTACTTTCATAGTTTTCTTACATCTGCTTCTGTCCAATAGACGATGATAATTCATCCTTTCTTCAGTGGTGCCACTGATAAGAGTCAGAGCAGACATGAGGTGTCATGAGAGGCACCAAAACATAAAATTAAGATTGCACTTAGTTTTATGCTATAAACTTATACAGTGTGGCTCAGAATCTAACTTACATAAAAAGTCAGTGGGGGCTAATGTCTCCAGTGGAACAGTTGGGTAGGATTTTTCCTTATTACTGTTATTAATGCCTTGTGTGACAGGATGGTTCATTTTCTGGTCAGTATTGAAGGGCAATCTTCTGCAAGCACAGGAGCAGTGCATCCCGAGAAAGAGGAAGGCAGGCAAGAATGCCAGGAGGCCTCTGTGGATGAACAAGGAGCTCCTGGACTTACTCAGGCACAAAAAGGAAATATGTAGGGAGTTGAAGCAAGAACGGGTTACCTGGGAGGTATACAAAGAGGCCACACGTCACCACTTTGCATTCGGACATTGAGCCATTGACTGCAACTCTCTGAGTGAATCCATCCAGCCAATTCCTTATCCAGCAGGTGGTCCATCCGTCAAATCCATGGCTCTCCAGTTTAGAGACCAGGATGTCGTGTGGGACAGTGTCAAATGCTTTGCACAAGTCCAGGTAGATGATGTCAGTTGCTGTGGATGCCATCATAAAAGGCCACCACATTTGTCAGGCATGATTTCCCCTTAGTGAAGCCATGTTGGCTGTCACCAGTCATCATTTAGAAATTTTGCTGTTTGGGCTACTCTGCTTTGTTCATGAGCAAGTTCTGTGAAATGTGTTAATGACAGGCACTTTAATCTGTTGTGTCCTAGTAACACTGAATATAAATGGACTGTAGTTGCTGCACAGTACTGGTAACTGATATAATACATACTGATAACTGTTGCCTGTGAGAATATTTAAAGAGAATTTGTATAGACTTAAAAATGTGGTGTGGAATCAACCTTTCAATGTAAAATGGTTTTAATTAATTTATTTGAAATGAAAACTTCCACTTTGGCATTTCTGATGGGAATTGTTAATGAAAACAAGTTCCTCTGCCTGAATCAATTGGATTTTTGGTGAAAAATCTTTGTGCACTAAGTTTTCTATCACATCTTATTTAGAAAATCTAATTTTTATTAATTTACTGGTATTTCTGTGTCTATTTGTAATTCAAAACTGGTCTTATCAGCAATACACAGTCATGGTTATCTAATGCCATTCTGTGCTGTTGGCCAAGTTCTGCAGCATGGGAAGACCATATTATGTAGCCACTAAGGTGTCCCTTGTGATTTTTCCATTCAGATTCTGCTGTTCTATTTGTGAGAGCTGACATGATCAAGGGTACCTTTAGTTTGAAAGAATAGTCTTGGGTGATAATACAAACTGTTCTCATTTTTGGCTTGTTTTTCAGTTAATATAAGTAAAATTTTATGCATTTAATTTCACAAACCTGTCATCTAGGCCCCACAACATAATAACTCCATAAATGTATGTTTTTCTGCCAGTAATGTTGCCTGTGCTTCTACAGATTGTCAGGGCTGTTGCTGCTCCTTAAGTGCTTAGTGCCTATTTCATGTCTGGACCTGACTAGAAAGCAAGTGCCCTTTACATTGTCTCACCGTGTTTCCTGAGAGAAAGAGGCCAGCAGGCATGACCCTTCTCACTGTACGATCTCCTGCCCCTCCACATCATACAGACTGGGCAGGAGGTTGTTCATCTGAAGGCTCTTGTTCCCTGCAGTTCAGACTCTTTTTTTTCTCCTTGTAAGAAAGCACTCTAGTTGCTGTTTCAGGCTTGCTCAAAGGATGCTTTCTGCAAAAGTTTAAAAGGCAGTCATGAAGTGTTAGGTAAAACAGTATTAGCAGCAACACTGTTCCCCTGAGATAGGGGAGCAAGAAGCAGCTGCCAGTAACTTCGTTCTTGCGCAATGTTGTTATCTGCAGCCAGGTTCTAGATGCTTCTCACTCCTCCACCCTGGAAAAACTGAGCTTCTTCTGGCAGAGCGGGTTGCCTGAAGACAGGTGAATCGGAAAGGG
>NW_010108431.1:13501-13793 GCF_000699245.1 Pterocles gutturalis | reverse complement strand
AAGAGTGTACTGATCATAAGTTAGATTGGAGGTGGGGAGAAGAAAAGGATATTTTTCATTCTTGCAGTTGGAGATGGACCATTGTACACTGTTCATGCTTTAAGGGCTTTTTCTGTATCCTGTGTCTTAAGTTACTGAACAAAAGGCATGCTATGAGTGGCAATGCCTTTGGTGCAGGGACCAGAATGATCCATCCCATCTTGACCACTGTGTTATAAAGCCTCCTTCTGCCTTTCTTTCCCTTTGGCTGAATTGATTTTTGAATTCTGTGTTGCTTTGTGGAACAGCTTCA
>NW_010108431.1:0-13470 GCF_000699245.1 Pterocles gutturalis | reverse complement strand
GGAGACCATACCATCCTTAGAGAGCCAGTAGACTGATGGTTAAGGTGTGTCATGCGAAGGCTGCTGTAAGCACAAGGCGATTTCGTAGATAGCACCAGGCACTGGTCTCTTTCGGAGCTACATCAATTTGTAGACCTAGCCATAAGTAGTATTATTAATGGATCTAGTCTCCTACCAGACTGGAGCTGATAAAGGTACACTGTACATTGTCATACAAAGTCATTACGGGAAATGAAGGTTGTCACAATGTAAACTGGTTTCCAGGTAAGCTTTTTGCAGCTGTGATATGGAGCCATGGCAAGAGTTGATAAACAGGTTTCATACAAGTGGAACAGTTTCCTCTGCCTACACAGATGGGATTCTCAAGTTGTGGCTTAGCTAGCTACTTGTGTCAGGACAGTACAAAGTGATATGAAGACAGTAAGGGACTTGCTGCTTTTGTTTCTGATGATGCATGTTAGTAACAGAAACTGGTGCTTATTTAATGAAGTTGCCTTTTCATTCAGGAAAAGAACAGTTCTTGTTGTGACCTATTCTGTCTCCCTTGCAGCAAAAGCAAAGAATAATACTGAATAATGTTATTTGCCTATTTATTTGCTGTTTGGATCCTCAGGAATGTTCTCTATTAGAGAAAATGTAGAAAAGTATTACTACAATATATAATGTCTTGTTTTGGAATAGGTTATTAGGTATGTTAATTTGATGATCCTAAATTAAGAGAGTTGCAAATAAAATGCATGGAACATATAAAATGAGGTTTCACATACATAAGGATTTTCATGCCTGTATCAGTAGTAAACAACCTAAGGGAAGTAAGTTTTCTTTTAGCTTGTAACTTGCCCACCTTGAGTTATTTTACTTTCCTTTTTATATGTTAACTTTAGGGATATTTTAGATTGGACTTTAATCCTTCTGCAAATAAACCCTATTCACTGTCTTTTCTAGTTCTTAAACACAACAAAGAAGGAGGGCTGATAAGTGAGATTAAATAATGTATGACAGCCTCTCCTTCCCTCTTTCTACATGCAAAGATGATTCTGATGAAAGACTTAAGTTAATGAACTTAATGCTGCACCTTGATCAGTGACAAGTCATATTCTCATGGATAATTTCTAGCAACTGTAGGCATGTGAATATTGTGCTGTAACAGAAGTCATGGTTAGATTTGTGTCCAGAAAAAAGTGCCCTTCAGATTATGCATGCTATCGTCATTTGCTGCATTTGCCAGCTCCATATCTATGGCTTGTGTTTAGCTTATTTTGCTTCCTGTACTGCTGGTTTTGTTATTAAAAGCATTTGGCATTTTTAGAGTTCATGATCTTCTTACTAACTTACAGTACTAAACATGTTAGTGGATAATTTTTTTACCTACCTTAGGATACTACTTGTGTTCTCAAAAATTGACAAAGCAGTCTGAAGGGACATGGAGGATGGGAAATGCAGTTTGTCTACAGTGATTATGTCTACACTGACTCCTCAAGAATATGTGAGAAAGACTTTAGGGTCAGATTCCCCAGGCAGATTTTATTTTTTTTTAGTGGAGTGAAGGAATGTGATGTTTTTTTCTGTGAGATGCTGCATACTTCAAGAGGTGGGTTCCTTTTGAGAATTTAATGGCACAAAGTGCTAACCACTTGGTAAGACAGGACCAGTGTCAGGTAAATATTTGGAGACGGAATTAACTTCCTGTGGTAGGAAAGCCAGTTTGTCCACATGCAGAAGGATAGTTTCTTCTCTAGCTGAAAGTCCACTTCTACCTTAAAAAAAAAAACTATTTACTGTTTAAACAATACAGAACAGTTTTATCTGACTGCTGCTTCAGTTCTGCACATTATTTAAAGTCAGTATTGTATCCTAAGGGTCTTCCCTAAACCCGCACTAGGTGTTAAGAAAACAATTTTATACGTGCCATAATACATAATCACTGTACAATGTTAAAGTAACAACTCTTCTACATAAGAGATCTAGAACCCATACCTTATTGGATCGTGTATTTTAACTGAATTACCATATAGTGAGATGTCCTAATGTTCCTGAAAATTGACTGTAAAAATTAAGGTTATAGCCAAATTTTCATGATCTGTGAAGTTCACACAGTGCTAGATGTTAAAAAGACCAATTGTATTTCTCTGTAGGCAGAATCCTAGTTGTCTCAAATTAGATGTTTGATGTAACTTGGTTTTGTCTTTATGGAAATAGTTTAAATTTAGTAGGCTGATAGATATGAAGGTGTAATTTTTTACTTATACATTTACTTAATGGATGTGTATTATTTTACTTAGGATATTGGATCTTTCTTTCTCTCTCTTTTATTTTACACAAGAAAATTTCTACCCAGGATGCAAATCAACTAAAACTAACAGTTAATTTCAAGGAAAACTCTTAAAAAATTAAACATAGTGCAGTTAATCTGGTTTCCCTGTGTTCATCCTGATATATTTCAGAGTTGCTGCTTTTAGCTTCATGCAGTGTATGACATTCAACGAAACTAAACTGACATTTCTTTACATCTTTCTTTACATCTCATCAAGCTCTCATCTACTCTCTTACTCCTGATCATTGGCCCCAGTTTCCGTGCACTGGAGCAACCATGCAGCAATCTGCTTACCTGGCTGGCAGCTGTAATTTTTGTGCACATCTTGCAGCTTGCTCCGGAATAGGGATTAGGTGGTTTCTATCTCTTTCATCATTTCTGTTACTTCCCCCTCATGTTCTTGTGGCTGTCCTGCTGCAGAACAGGCAGCCTCTTAAGTCTTCTTTCTGCATCCCCTCAAGAGGAGCTTCTTCCTCCTTCACTAGCTGGGTCAACCTTGACTTCCATTGTTTCCTCCTTCCTGTGGGAGTGACTGTTATGGCTAGGGTGGTGTCGCTGGTTTAGCCACAGCATCCCTTTGTATGTCCTTAGATCCAGAGACCCTCTTGCTCCTTTCAGGGTGCTGGACGCAGGCCTGGTAGGTATAGGCCAGGCCCCAACACAGCACCAGAAGTCTCAGTCTGTCTTCAGTGTGAGCAAGATATCCTTTCCTTCAAGTGGTCTGCCATTTCAACAGGATTCTATGCCTGTTCAGGTGTAAACTCCCAGGCCATCAGAGGTGAAAACTGCTCTAGGCACCTGTCCAACTTCTCCCACGCGTCTTGCTACCCAGGATTTGCTGCCTCAGAGCACTTTCCTGTGTGTCATCCCAAACTGACTGGTTACAGTAGGACCCACAGAGATACGAACTTGGATCACTGGTTGCAGAGTCTGAGGATGGTCTTGTAGACTGTTGGTGCGAGTGGACCACCACTGACAGAAGAAGGAAGGTATCCACTATCAGAGGCAATTAGCAGTGGTGGAGGTGGTCTACAGCAAGCTAGGCAACAACCAGGTCTCCAAAGATCTGGATGATGTCCATTGCACATGGGCCATGTGTCAGAGGTTAGTACATTATGCACCAGTGTAGTATGCCAACACCTTGGTGATGATGGACTGGAGAAATATTGAGGCACTAACAGGTTGGGGGAGATGATTCTCCCCCTCTGCTCTCATGATACCCCACCTGGAGTACTGCATCCAGCTCTGGGGCCCCCAACACAAGAAAGAAATGGACCTGTTGGAGCAAGCTCAGAGGAGGGCCACAAAGATGGTCAGAGGGCTGGAACACTTCCTGTTTGAGGACAGGCTGAGAGAGTTGGGGTTGTTCAGCCTAGAGGAGAGAGGGCTCGAGGGAGACCTTATAGCAGCCTTCCAGTACTTAAAGGGTGCTACAGGAGAGATGGGGAGGGACTCTATCAGGGAGTGGAGTGATAGGATGAGGGGTAATGGTTTTAAGCTGAAAGAGGGTAGATTTAGATTAGATATTAGGAAGAATTTTTTTACAGTGAGAGTGGTGAGGCAGTGGAACAGGTTGCCCAGAGAAGCTGTTGATGGTTCTCTGTGCAGATGTGGGGGTGTTCAAGGCCAGGCTGGATGAGGCTTTGAGCAACCTGGTCTAGTGGAAGCTGTCCCTGCCCCCGGCAGGGGGGGTGAAACTCGATCTTTAAGGTCCCTTCCAACCCAAACCATTCTATGATTCTAGGATTCATTCTATGTAATGTGCTGAAAGGTTTTCTGAAAATATTGGCAATAGAAGGGCAGTGGGAAAACTCACAACCTAATCTGTGTCTTCCATAAGTATAAAAGTGATACACTGAGTAAAAAATTGAACTCAAAAGAGTTCAACTTCCAGCTTTCAAAGACTCCAAGGCCACTTCTCAATGGATGCAAAGTAGTTTTGCTAATCAGCTTGAAGTGAGGTAAGTAGCACATCTAAAATGGTTGTATTTTTAAAAGTGTGTATATATATGTGTGTGTACAAATACATATAAAAACTTCTCCTAAAAAATCTTCTTTTGTAGTTGAAACTGCAGCTACATTGCCTGGGAGAAGACAGCTAACAGGTATATGAGGGTTCTGTGTAATTTTTTTCCCATTGTTCCTGTATTTTAGAAAGTGCATAGGAACGATTGCTGCTGCTGTTAACCAAAATTATATATTTTCCATGGAGACTTTTGATATCTCTGACTTAACTCTTCTACAACAGTAGGAAAGGCTTTACAATATAATTACTGTAAGTTACATTATATGACGACTTCTGAGTTTTGAGAGATGTTGAAATACCTTATTTTTTTAAATAGTGTTTGGTATTTTCAGCCAGCTGTTCTTTAAATTATATTTCTGTGATAACTGTGACTTGACTTGTCCATGGCATTGTCAGAAACCACTCAGTGAATGAAAGGGCTAACTTTGAAGTTCCTATATGAACGAGATATCAAATTTCCTATTTTCTTTTTGATCAAAATACTGACTATAACAACATCAAAGATTTAGTGGCTAGTGTTTGCTGTATAAATAGTTGGCTGGCTCCTATCAAGATCAGAGGTTCAAACTTGAATTAGCTTTTCTAATGCTGCTTTTGCAGGGTAGACAAGAGAACAGATATATATGGGATAAATTTTAAATGACAATGCAAACTGTCCACTATTTGTTGAAAATAAATAATCTTCAGTTTAATTCTATATTTATTAATAAAAATTCTTTTTTTAAAAATCAGCAATTGTTACAATCTGCCTTTTTTGACAATCTGGAAGTGTTCTGATAAGCAGGTGTTGCCCTCTTCTGGTGAATGCAGTAAACTTTTGATAATAAAACGAAAGGCTGCTGAGGATGGTTATGTATGTGTCTGAAACTTCATTATGGTCCTTTTTTTCTCCCCTCTTTTTCTTTTTTTTTTTTGCTTTCTGAAACAAAAGATGCAAATTCAGGAGAATCCGCTGCAACAACCATTTCTGGTAAGAAAATCAGAACATTACTGATTAGTGCAGTGTTTGTTATTTCCTGTTAGATAAATCTTCTGCTTTTATCTGAGGTAATGCAGAAAAGTTGTAATGTAAATGAGTTACAACATTTAATATTTTAATTGTTTAGTTTTTCTAGAAGATTTTTTTTTAATTCTACTTTGTAATTAAATGGCTTACCTTATAGGATCACTCATGGTTTGTGGCAGTGATGCCTGGGGATGAAGTAGGTGCAAGTTGCTTGATCAAGAGCCTTTTGTCCAGTAATCTAAACAGTGAACAGTTTGCAGAGATGGCAGAAGAGGAACACTGTAGTGAGAGAGCTCCCATTCATCTCCTCTCACTCTAGCAGATGCACATATGTCATTTGATGCAGTGTGGTATACATGGACACACACGAGACTTCTGGGACCAGAGGTGATGAACATCATCTATGAAAGCATTTTTAAAAAATTAATAATGTAGACATACAGAAATAGCTGTGTGAAAGCCAGTTGCTTTCTTGCTTAATATATACTGACATATTGTGCTCTGGTGAAAAGAAATAATACAGACACAATCACACATGCTTCTGTTCTTTTAAAGATAAAATATTTCTTGGGGAATGGTTCATCTTTAACAACTGCAGACAATTCAATATTTGATGTAGTTTATACCATGCCAAATAATACAGATGAAGTCAGCACTTAGTTTTCACTCTGATTCCTCGTATTTTGGCTGCTTGTTAGTTGCCTTAGAAAATCAGTTGTCTTCAGGATTGTTACTTAAGAACCAAATATGCTTAGTTTTCACTCTGAGTGTGAAATTAAGAGGGCACTTTTGAAAAGGCTCAAAATGGCTAGTCTAACTGAAATAAGTATATTAGAAAGAAAACCTCCCTTTCCCTTTCCAGGTGATGAAGTAGGTTGGTTTTTTTTCTTGGTTTGCAACTATCTTTATGCAGAGCCACCAACTTTTCTTTATTATACTTAAGTTATTACTTCTACTAATGACAGTGATGCTTTTAGTCAAGAGGTTTGGAAAGCATAATGTTCTTCTGTTATGAAGCTGCTCTGGCCCATTTTAAAAAAGGCATTACATTGTCATACTGGAGTGATATAAAGTGGTTTTCTAAGCACTTTGTATTCCTGCACTGACACCTAAAATATGCTTACTAAGCACATCCTTCCTGAGCAATCTTTAAATTTTCTCCATTGTCTTAATGTAATTTTCCTTTTTTTGTTCTTTTGATGCAGCTGAAAAAAAGTTGCATGCTCACTCTTTTATTTATATATGGTTACTGGTAAAAAAAGCTTTTTTGCAGAGACAGTTTGCCAAACCGAGTTTGTCATCTCTGCTCATGAGGGTCCTGAGGTCATGCAATAAAAGGTCCTTGGGGCTAAGCAGTTATTGCTATTGGATATGGCAAATTAATCTGCATCTTCTAAAAGAACTAAACCAATAGAAGGAACTTATCTGAAGGAAGTTGCTTACCAGCTGTTTGCATTCAGATACTCGGATTTTTTGTATAATGTGAACATTGTTCAAATATTCATACTCAAATAATGTTAACATTCTTAACAAGAGTTGCAGTTGTTCTTAAAATGGAACTTAAGATAAATAATATTCAGTTCCTGTTTGAAGTTTTGCATGCTTGATCTTCTTTCTCCAAAATTAATAAAAATAAAATATTATACTAATAAAGTTTTTACTTCTCTCCTTTTTTTTCCGGAATCCTCTATTGTTACTTTTATCACCTATCCTATTAATCCTTCAGGCAAGATTTTGTTAATGTTTCTCTTATTTAGATTTAGTTAGATTTAGATTTTTTTTAGATTTTTATTTTATTTTTATTGGCTTTACTGTAATTAATTTTTTTTCCTCAGATATGTCTTCGGAGGAGACTACACAAACTGCAGGTGAGAATTAGCATGAAGAGAGTAAGGTCTGAAAGGCATTATTAGTTGTATTCATTAAAGTTTGCTTTTTTAAAAATAACTGGGATTTGTTTAGTCCAAATTATTTTCTTACATGATCTTAGAATTTGTATTTATCTCCAATCTGTATTTTAAGTGTGCATGAGTAGGGTTTTGCAGTGCATTTAACTGACACTGAGCTGTTAACTTTTCTATTCAAAATATTACATTGCTTACCAAAGCCCAAACTGGTCATACTTATTTTTAGCAAGTATGTAGGTTTTTGGTATATCTATAGATAGAATGTTTTCTATACTTTCTGATACTATTTTAAGTATTTTACAGAACTAACATGTACACCCTATTCCTTAAAAACACTTACATGACACGTGTCCTTGCAATGAGCTGCCAAATAGAATCAGTAAAGACTCAATCACAACTTGCTACCCCTTTTTTCCTGATGTTTGCATTTGAAAACAAGGAGTAGGTTCATCCCATATCAGTATGGATTTGTACATGTCTATATGTAACTTAGACATCCTGCTATTCTTCATAGTTGATGGAGCGAAAGACACATTTTTAGAACATGATCCATCTTATGCTGAAGTGCCCACGTAGAATAGGTTAAGTGGGAATCACACCTTAAAAGCACCACTTTCTCCACTGCTTAATAGGGAGCCTAGAGTAACTGTCTCATATGGGGACATAAACATTTGATTGGGTGGATCTCACTCTGAATGCTGCTTTTTCATTTCCCGCGCCTAAAGTAACTTAATTCCCTTATAAATGAGCATGTGTTTACACTTGTCCTGGGAACACAGAGTCTAGAGTAGAAATTAGGAAAGTTATTTTTGTGACACGTATTTCAGAGGCTTTTAAAGTTAAATATGAAAACTTAATTTTAAAACTTTTTTTTAACAGGAGCTCTTAACATCACTGGTGATTACTCCACCATAACACCAGGTAGGATTCATATATCACGACCGATCTTCTTTTAGGCTCCTCAAAATTTAAGTGTGAGTTCAGTCTGCTCCCAAATATTTTTAACAGGTTCTTTTTTCTTGGTATTATGGTGTGTCATATTAGCAGTCTGCCTTCGCATTGGTCTCCAGTCTGGTAGAAGATCTAATTCTGCAATGCTTGCCTAGATGGTCACTTATAGAAGAGTCTGGTTATTTTGTGTAGATGTAAGATGTAAGAAACGCAATCTCAAGGACCATGTTTACTCTAAAAAAAAAAAAAAATCCTTATGCTTTTATGCTTTTCAGTAGTTTGAAGCAGGCTGAATCCAATCATTATGTTCTCAGGGCAGGTCCTGTCTATAGGAGTAGGCTGAATTTAATTTTTTTATTATCCATCTAGGAGATTGGTAGACTAATTAGAATGTATTTGCACTGAATTATTGCAAGTGGTAGAAGAACTGGCTTGGAGCCATAATGGCTAGTATAATTTGACTGTGCAAATGTGACCTGCAGGAAGTCTGCAGCTATGTTATCTGATGATCTCCAGGGCTGGAAGCACTAGTGATTTTTGATCAGGCTTTTACCCTCCGCACTGCTTATCTATTTTTTGCGTTTTGGTGGCGTGCAGATATCCTAAGCAAGACTAGGTGGCACACAAATGGGTGCTGTGTCAAGAAAAAGAGGCTGATGTTACTCTTTACTTTTGTGTCATTCCTGGATTTTGTGTTGGGTTTTTTGTAAGTGTTGTTGTTCTTTATGTCGTTAATAATTTTGTCAAATCCAGTTATTTATGAACATTTTATTTCTTTAAGGTTTGTTTTTTAAAAAAGGTGCTGATAAAATTTTCATAACTATTTCACTGACAACTGTCAACACAAAAGGGAAGGCAAATTTATTTGAATCTAAATTGCTGTCTGAAAAAGTAATCTTTTTCTAATAATTTGCATATTGCGACCAGCTGACAGTCCATACACTCTGATGGCTGTTTGTTGATGGTGATAAAATTGATGAGGCATCAAGCTATAACAGGCAAATGTTTGTACCACAGGAAAAAAAAATTACATCTCATTTGGTACTAGTTAATGGTGACAGAAGAGAAAATAGCATTTGTTTTTCCATTAATGGAGGCTAATCTGTCTGCTTAAGTAAGGATGGTTGTGCTGCCACGTTGTTTTTATGAATAAGTGTAGGAGTTTTGTCTTGGATACAAATATCTTTCTGGTCCTTTATTTTGTTTTTATACAACAGAGCCGGCTGTTTACAGTGCCCTTAATTTGGGATCATCTTTCTGGTCCTTTATTTTGTTTTTATCCAACAGAGCCGTCTGTTTACAGTGCCCTTAATTTGGGATGAGTGGTATTTCTTTGCAGTATAGGTAGTATTAAAAATATGGGAGCAGCCAAAAGTTTGCTGTAACTAACCAAAGACGTGTTCTAGTAGATGAGAGTATACATCTTTGCTATCATCATAGTTTGAATTATGTCAGGCAAAACAGTTTTAGTTTCATGCTATCGTAAGTAGTGATAGTGGGATCGTCAGAAGCGGATAATATGCTATGTAGTGATTGAATATGTGATATTTGAAGAGCTTATTTATGATATGTTTATTTCTGTTTTATTTGGATTTAAAAAAAAAGAAAAAGAGGGACCACTTGCATGTAGGTCTTCTGTGGAAACTCTTACAGAAAATTATTAAAAATTAATTAATGAAAACCAGTATATCTCACTCTGAATACTAAGTCTTGGAAAATGTCATGGTAAGTGCCCCAGAGAAGTGAAGCCTAGACAGTATGTGAAATATTTCTTAAAGGGTAAAGACTTTTATGTTTAAAACATTGAAATTATTGTAAATATGTATGTCTGTCAGTACTGGGTTTAAGTTCAACTTTTTTACTCACTAGATTTTTTTTCCCTGTAAAAAAATTATAGCAGAAGAAACCATTTTATGCAACATAACATCTGTCTGTAATTTTTCAGGTTAGTGGGTTTCTTTTTGCTTTTTTTTCCTTGCAAAAACCATGTCCAACTATTTTGTGTTCTGAGTAATAAGGCAGCTTTTAGTTGCTATGTAGAAGCTAGCTCTGTAATGAATTTTCTTGCAAATTTAGAGATTTTCTATAACTTCTAAAATATTAATTTTAAACGGGGCGTATTTAAATAATAAGGCAGCTTTTAGTTGCTATGTAGAAGCTAGCTCTGTAATGAATTTTCTTGCAAATTTAGAGAGATTTTCTATAACTTCTAAAAAATTAATTTTAAACGGGGTGTATTTAAAAGTAATGTTTAGTCTATTGTATTTTTGATCTTTGGTTTCTTATCAAAGGATACACAGTTGCAGATAAGAATTACAAGTCTCAGAAAACAAGGAATTAGTATGCTATGGCAGACACTAATGTCTACCACATTGAGTCTAACTCTGTATCCGGAATAGAAGCTGAAATAGTGTTTAGGAGAATTATTGTAAAAGCTTGCATGTACTTTTAAAGTGTAATGTGACAAAACAGACAAACAAAGGAAAATGGAGAGGGCAGTGATGTTCCCTTTATGTGTGTTAACAAAAACATAGTAAAAGAAGATTTTGTTGATATATGTTGCTACCTTCCAAATCACTTTAATAAACACCTTCTGTGAGAAATACTTAAGAAAATGAAGTAATTTCTTCTATGTAGCCACATACTGAGTACTTTATAGATTAGAAAGAGGCAGAATAATTATCTGCCCCCTCTCTCCAAAATTTCCCTACTGGTTGACACAGTAAACTGCTACATGATTTGGGTGATGTCATATATGCATTCCTGTATGGATCTTTCTCTATAGCCTGCACTGAATGTGTGGCTGCAGGAAGAGAAGTATCATACAAGTTCCTTTTTGTCTCCAAAATGGGCCTAACAGCTCTCAAGGACTGTTGAATGATGCTCTGAATTATGTTGTCCTGAAAGTTCTCTAATCCCCAATGGATTAATTTTCAGAGTATCACTTTGCCTTTACCCATGCATTTTATTCTCATTGCGGGAGTTGGAGTTGTATTCATAGTAATATGCATTGAAGTATTTCTCTTTTTGGAAAAAAAAAAAAAAAAGAAATAGAAGTAATTTAGAGACAGCCAGCAAAAATAAATATACAGAAAATAATGAAACTATTGGACTAGTTCATTTGTGAAAATAGTAAGTGAAGAGGTGGAAGAACAATTGCAAAAATAGTGAATGATCAGAAAAGCTAATGTAAGTTATTTCCTTTCTGTTGCAGACAAGACAGTGAATTTTTAAATTCTCAAATTAATTTTATGTCATGTGGTTTAGTTTTTGATTTTCTTAACTTTTTTGCCTTTTGGTTTTAGTGTTCTATGTGGGCAAGGTAAAACTTCAGGCAAGTGAAGAAAGTAACACGTCACTAAACGTAGGAATAGTAAGTGTTCTCTCTTCTAAAACTTTTTTGTAAGGAAGGTTTAAATTAGTTTCTTTGTCTACACTTAGAATACTGATACCCTGACATTATTATGTTTTTTATAGTTTTATTTTATTTCAAATACAGTTTGCAGTATACGTTAACATTTGCAGTGGATGGAGCTATTCTTTCTCTCTTAAACAGCTGCTTTGCAGCTAAATTTTAAAATTCCAGCTAAGTAAATGTCCTACAGTAAGGGTCTGTATTCTCTATATAGCCACAGAAAGGAGGGGGAAGCCGTGGGAAATCTGGAGAGAGGAACTGCCTAATTAAGAATCCACATTTTGGCATACAGGATCTTCCTTTGGAGATTTATTTAGGCACCTTACTTTAGAACGCAAGCATCATTAGCTGTCAATAGTGCATGCGTAGTATTACAGAATGGCTTGTAAAGAACCTTGTGTCTTTCTCATATACGCCCCTGCCTGCACTCAGTCTGAAATTTCACATGCGAATCTCTGCAAGCATGAGACTAGTCAGCAAAACCACTGCAGAGGGCTACTGCACAGGTGCTCATTGAACATTGAGTTTGGGCAGGGGTAGGCCCCTGGCAAAAGCGAGCTCTGCATTGTGTTGCGTTTCGGTGGTGATAATGCCTACTGAAGCCATCCTAGTGTATCAGTATTGTGCCTACAGCTATTACAAAAACAGTTTTCCTGTCTCTTGAAACTGTTCTACTTTTTAGCAGAATATTTCTTAGGTAATGCCAATGCCATATATGTTAGATGATGTTTTCATCATGGTGCTTGCATTAAATGTACAACATAACCAGTAATGGTGGCAACCTGAACACAAGAATGCAGATCTGTAAAGGGCCTTTAAATAAACCTCAGTTTATCCCCTGGCCCCAAGGTTAGATCATATGTATATTTAGATCATTCCTACCATGTCTTTCACCTCAGTTCTTGACTTCTTACTCTCAGGATTCTGTGTTGTCTGTTACTTACGTCTAATATGGAGCTTGTCCCATTGCTGCACTTAGTTAGAAAGTTTGTTCAGTGTCTGGTCTAAGCTGTCTTTGTTGCCAACTAAGCCAAATTCCTCCCTTTCCAACATGAGTTACGGTGAGGTCACTATCCTCTTGCCCATATCCTTCACAAATCAGATGCTGTTGTTCGATTCCTCCCTTTCCAACATGAGTTACGGTGGGGTCACTATCCTCTTGCCCATGTCCTTCACAAATCAGATGCTGTTGTTCAGTATATACTAGATCAGACAATTCCTTCCATAAGTTGTGACAACAATGTTATGGTAAAAATTTGTTTAAGTGTGTTCATGAGAAAATGCTTCTTATCTTCCGAATGTCAGACTGTGTTGAGGTGTGTGAAATTAACGTGTTTGCTTCTTATCTTCCGAATGTCAGACTGTTAAGGTGTGTGAAATGAACGTGTTTCTTTTAAGGCTAAAAATTACAGGTTTTACTTAGCTGTGGAATCTTTCTTTCTAACAGATTAATAACATAACTGAAAGCAATCAAGTTACAAAATTAATTGCAATTCCAGCACCTACCCCACTAGAACTGAGGTACGTGATTTTGAATAAAGATTGAAGTCTTTGTTATATTTGAAAAAAATGAAGTGAGACCTTCCATGTGGTTAGCAGACTCTTCACTTTGCATTATTCCTGCACTTCTAAAAATTTCAGGAGTTGTAAGTTATTGTTCTTTAACATGAAGTCCATATTTGTCAGAATAGTCTTAGTTTTGTTTTATGGACCGCTGGAGTTTGTTTAAAGATATAGTACACTTGCTGATTTCCTTTTAGGTCCTTCAGTTTCCTTGGGCTCAACAAGGCCCAATGGCCTTGGTGTTTATATGCTGATGATCTTAATAATAGCAATAATAATAATAATAAT